>NW_027536465.1:2850573-2858978 GCF_008692635.1 Crocuta crocuta
TCCGTGCTTTTATATATATATAATAATTATATATATTTTTTAATGTTTTATTTATTTCTGAGAGAGCGAGAGAGAGACAGCATGAACAAGGGAGGGTCAGAGAGAGAGGGGACACAGAATCCAAAACAGGCTCCAGGCTCTGAGCCAGCTGTCAGCACAGAGCCCGATGCGGGGCTCAAACCCATCAATGGTGAGATCATGACCTGAGCCAAAGTCGGACACTTAACCGACTGAGCCACCCAGGCGCCCCTCCTTTTATATTTTTTATTACACAAAAATGCATCAATACCCAACAGATGGGCACATGTACAATATTTTATATAAATGCTATCACGCCGGACAGGCTGTTCTAACACTTTTCTCATTCAATAGATTATGTTTGCAAGATCTATCCAAGTGGACAGATACAGATCCAGCTCATGCTTTTAGTGAAATAACCCAGTCTATGAATGTAACACAGTATCTTTATTATTTCCTGCTGGTGGGCTGTTAGGTTACTTCGAATTTTCTTCAGTTACATACAAATAGCTCTGCAGTTAAAACCCCTGTGGATGGCTATGTGTCAACACGCCAGAGAAAATTTTCTAGGATATATATGGAAAGGTATGGTTTGAGGGGTCAAGGTCTGAACATCTTCAACTTTTTCGATTCCTTATATGTGTAAGGATGTGATCACCCTGAATAATCCGTTTATAATTTGCTTTACCCGCCTGCTATGCCCATGTGCACACACATATCATCACATACACACATTCACACCTGTTGATTCAGCAAGAGCTTGAGTCCTGAACCGGGGCTGGTGTTGGGTCTTTCTAAGGATTGTACTTCAGTCCCGTGCAGCTTTTACATCTGTGAGGTGGGGGAGGCAAGACTGGCGTGTAACGAGATTTGCCCACCATCCCCATAGCATGGAAGCAGCTGGTTTCACACAGCAGGCAGGTTTGAGTCAAGCACCCCACCCCAGCCCTACTGAATCAGAATTCTGGCGGAGGGACTGACATCCATCTGGCGCACTCGGTGGTCTGAATTCTTATGGGGGATCGAGCAGGTAGGACCTGTGAAAGCCCAGCGCCTCCCACCTGCTGGGCTCTCTTGGAGCCGCAGCCTTTCTGTTATCCCTTGGGATCAGTATTGAGCTGCTCAGGATTCTCTCTGCGTGGTGGTGCCTCGCCTTACCGTGCGGCGGCAGCCTGAAGTCTGGCACAGGAGCCTATGGGGTCGGGACCACAGGAGCCGCTGGTTTTGGAGGAACTCCTGTTGCCATGGCAACCGCAGGCCCCATCTCATCTCCAGGACCGAGGGGTGAGTGGCTCCAGGATTTGCAAGGCCTGGGGAGGGGGCTGCAAAAGGTGAGCATGGGGCAGCTCAGTGAAGGAACGTTCGTTCGTAAGGGAGATGGAGAGGAGGGAGGGGGTAATGAAGTCTTTGGGGAGCCGGAACAGTCCCTTTGCAGAGAGGAAGGCTGAAGGGCCCCCGGAGTCATCTTCACGCCTGGGACAGAATGTGTAGTAGTGGCCGGATGCCCTCCCACATCCACGGAGGACTGGGCAAGGGGAAGTAGACCAGCGACTCAGGATGGGGGGTAATCACGACACGTATCATGTACCATGGCTTTGGTTAAAATTGAAGTCTAGCAGGGCTCGGTGACCTTCCCTTCCCTGACACCTGCTCCCGCCCCGGCATGCGGTGAGCGGCCAGCGGGTGTGAACGGAACTGAACGTGGGCCAGCGGTAGACTCACTTCTCAGCTCTCAGCCCAGTGTCGCTCACACACCCTCGCTCTCTTGAGCAAGAGAGAGAATGGGGGACTTCCAGAACCGTAACAGACCCCAGAGCGGGTTACCTTGCAGTGTTCCTATGGCCAAGCGTCCCTTTCAGTGGAAATTGTGAGTGATGGTTGGGTGGTAGAGGGGACGGAATTCCATCCAGGCATGCAGGGAGGAAGTCATGCAGATGACCGTCTTCTGCGTGTGACAGCGGGACACAAGAAAGTTTAAAAGGCTGGATTCTCTCTGAACTGAGGGAGTCTCGGAGTCCGGTGGAGCCCCGAACTCCTGTCAGTTGTGTGCTGTTTTAGCTTGGGTGGCTACAGCCAAATACCACAGACCGGATGGCTCAGATCAACACGTGGTCTCACAGTCCTGGAGGCTGGGACGTTCAAGGTCAAGGTGCCTGCAGATTCAGTGTCCCGTGAGGGTCCTCTTCCTGGTTCATGGCTGGCTCCCTGTGTCCTGGTCTTTTTTCCATCATGAGGGCCACACTTTCATGACCTCATCTACCCCGAATTCCCTCCCAAGGGCCCCACCTCCTGATACCTTCACAATGGGGAGTAGGGCTTCAATATGCAGATTTGGGGGGACACAAATGTCCCATTCATAGCATGTGCACTGAGTTTCCTTTGTGTCCCCAAGCTTTTCTTGGGTAGAGGAGGAGAGAGTGAAAACAAGCAACAACTCCTCCAAATAAAATAAAGCCACAATCCCAAGTCATTGACTTACCTTTGTTCCCTGGAAAAAGTTTTTTTTCACTTCATTTATTTTGAGAGACAGAGAGTGCGAGCAGGGGAGGGGCAGAGAGAGGGGCAGAGAGAGAGAGTTCCCAAGCAGGCTCCATGCTGTCAGCACAGAGCCCGATGTGGGGCTCAAACCCACGAACCTTGAGATCATGACCTGAGCAGAAACCAAAAGTCAGATGCTTAACCGACTGAGCCACCCAGGCGCCCCCTGACTTCCCTATAGGTTCTGAAGGGAGAAAGATCACCCCAACTTTCTTGGACTTAGAGATTCTCAGCGGGTACAGCCTGGTCTATTCACCACAGCTGCTCGACACCAGTCCCCTCTGTGAGCGAGGGCCACCAAGCCCCTGGGCCAGCCTCGGTCTCAGTGACAAACTAAACGCAGCCCAGCTGGACGTCACCACCTCCCCCAAGTCCCTCCCAAGACAGAACCCAGCGACCGGCTCCGAATCAAGTGACAGGTTACGTGCATGAGCCAGCACCACGCTTCTCTCCAGTTTTAATGGACTCGTAGGCTGTTCCTTTTTAATTTCCAGTTGTGCCATGGATCGCTCCCCAGTAACACCCTCCAGGGGATTTCTTGAAAGGAAAACAGTCACATAGTCCCGGGACCCTTCCTCTCCTGGCTCCTTTCCCCAGAGCCCCCACCCCACCCCAGCTCTGTTGGTGGTTGGCTTTCTAATTGTCGCTTTACTCCTCACAATCGACAACGGGGTTAGATGGTACCGGACCCAGCCTGTGTCGGGAGCTGGTGGCTAAGCCGGCAGACCTGTCTCCTCCATGTTATAAGGGCGGTGGGACGAATGTCACCCCGGGGGACTGCGTGAGGTCTCCTCATGGCGGCAGCTCAGCCCCTTTTGGAGTCAGGGCCCCTTTTAGAAATTAGTCCCTGGACATGTATCACCATTATGGGAGGGGGAGGGGCTTTCGTGTCTGAGTTCAGGGCTTGCTGAGCAGTGCAGAGTCGGAAGGAGTGTGCAAGACCCCCTGGCTTGTCAGGGCTCCCTGCCCCACCCCCACTCCCCACCCCCCACATGGTCACCAGGGTCCTGGATTCCAGNGCATGGGCTCTGGAACCAGAGGGCCTGGGTTCAAATCCCAGCTCTGCCACTTTCTCACTGTGTCGTTTTGGATAAATTACAAAAAAAAAAAAAAATCTTTGAGCCTCAATTTCCCCACTTTGTGGGTTTGCTGTGGGTATTAAATTAATTAAACTAAGGTATTAGAAGGGGCACCTGGGTGGCTCAGTTGGTTAAGCATCAGACCCTTGATTTTGCCTCAGGTCATGATCTCATGGTTCATGGGATGGAGGCCCACATTGGGCTCTGTGCTGACAGTGTGGAACCTGCTTGGGATTCTCTCTCTCCGTCTCTCTCTGCCCCTCCCCTACTCACACGTGTGCACTCTCTCTCTCCCCCTCTTTCTCTCTCTCAAAATAAATACACTAAAAAAAAAAAATTAAAGTATTAGAAAAAGGCCTGGTGTACATAAAGCACCTAACCTATGTCAGCCGCATAACTGCTCTGTGCCGGGAGATTGTGGTGGGTGCTTGGCACGTGTTGGGGCCTCTCTTTTCCCCATCAGAGCAATGGCAAGAATCACGATGTCCTTCCCTTACCTCCTTGCATTTTGGACCCAGAGTGCTCATGATGGGTAACTGTTTCTATCAGTGTGAGTTGGAGATAGAACAAGGGGTGCCCACCTGGCTGTCACCCAACTGTCCACCTGCAAACTGGGAACAATGGTCCCGCTGCCCACCTGGTGAAATTTGGGGCCAGGGGCTGGTGGGTGTCCTGGACAGCTGGTCTACATAATACGATTCTGCGTGAACAAGATTCATGGTGGCCCCCAGAGCAGCAGGGCTCTTGCCTCTCGCAGAGCTTCAGAGCCTGCAGCCCCAGGGGGGTCACATGCCTGTCCTCCAGAGGGGCACACTTGTCCCTGCCTTGGCAGTGTCACAGACCACTGTCTTGGAGGTCTGACTCGCTGTGGGCTTTGAGGTGCACTTCCTCCAGGCCTCAGATTTTGCATTAGTTCAATGAGATCATTGACCTGGGCAATAATAATAATCACATCAGGGCACCTGGGTGGCTCAGTCGGTTAAGCATCAGATTTCAGCTCATGACATGATCTCCCGGTTTGTGGGTTCAATCCCTGAGTCTGGCTCTGTGCTGACAGCTCAGAGCCCGGAGCCAGCTTCAGATTCTGTGTCTCCCTTTCTCTCTCTGCCCCTTCCCTGCTCACATTCTGTGTGTGTGTCTCTCTCTAAAATAGATTAAAAAAACAATAATCACATCTGCATGTCTCAACAGTTTAGAAAATGCTCACAAAAAGCCTTCTTAGGGAAGCATTATTAACTCCAGCTTATGGAAGGAGACTAAGGTCACAGGTCTAAATGACTCATTAGTAGTTAATAAGGGCAGGGGCACCTGGTGGCTCAGTCAGTTAAGCATCTGATTCTTGGTTTTTGCTCAGGTCATGATCTCAGGGTTCATGAGTTCAAGCCTGGAATCAGGCTCAGCGCTGACAGCACAAAGCCCTCTTAGGATTTTCTCCCCTCCCCGCCCCCGCCCTCTCTGCCCCTCCCCCACTTATGCACGTGCTCTCTCTTTCTCTCTCTGCATTTTGGACCCCGAGTGCTCCAGGTGGGTAACTGTTTCTATCAGTGCGGGTTGGAAATAGAACACAGGGTACCCACCTGACTCTCTCTCTCTCTCTCTCTCTCTCTCAATATAAAGAAATAAACTTTAAAAAAAGAGTTGATGGGGCGCCTGAGTGGCTCAGGCGGTTAAACGTCCGACTTCAGCTCAGGTCATGATCTCACGGTTCGTGGGTTCGAGCCCCGCGTCGGGCTGTGTGCTGACAACTAGCTCAGAGCCTGGAGCCGGCTTCAGNGGACTCCCGTCCAAGCCTGTGGACACAAGTCCCATGTTCTCCCCCACATCGTGCTGTCTGATGCAAATGTGATGTGAGCCACATTTGTCATTTTAAATCTACCAGTGGCCACATGTTACAAAGTAAAAACAAACAGATGAAGTTAACATAATGACATACTTTACTTAACCCATATGTCCCAAATATCACTTCAACATGCTGTCAATATAAAAAGTTATTGAGCTATTTTACATTCTATTTTTTTCTTCCTAAGTCTTTGAAATATGGTGTGCACTTGGCATTTAAAGCCCATCTCAATCTGGACACTAAAGCTCTGTATTTAGATTTCATAAAATTTACTATGGTGAAGGTAGATGCACGTATCTAAGTAGCTCAAACAGTTTTTGAGGTTTTTCCAATGACTAGATAGAATAGCAGTATTTAAAATTAAATTTAAATGAGCTGAATTAAATAAAATGAAAATTTCAACCATATTGGACAATGCAGCACTACACAATTCTCCATTAAAAAAATTTTTTTTTTAGTGTTTTTTATTTATTTCTGAGAGAGACAGCATGAGCAGGGGAGGGTCAGAGAGAGAGGGAGACACAGAATCTGAAGCAGCCTCCAGGCTCTGAGCTAGCTGTCAGCACGGAGCCCGACACAGGGCTCGAACCCACGAACCGTGAGATCATGACCTGAGCCGAAGTTGGACGCTTAACCGACTGAGCCACCCCGGCACCCCCACAGCTCTCCATTTTGGACAAAAGGATCTCTAACATCCCCAGATTTCTACTCCTCTGCTGCATTTATACCTAAGAATTCTTTGCATATGATGAACCGACCCCTGTAACAATAGACTGAGAGTGTAGGACAGAATTCCCATCTATATGGACAGGATATTGGAAGTAGTACAAAGTAGTGGTTTAAAAGAGTGGCATCTGAGCTGGCCTCTAATACTGATGAGCTGGGTGATGGTGGGTGAGTTACTTAACCTCTCTGTGTTGCAGTTTTCTCTGTGATGACACACAGACGCTAATAGTACCCACCTCATAGGATAGTTTCTGGATCTGAATAGATACTACATGGGAATGAAGCACATTGATAATAGGTGTTATCTATGGGGCATACAGTGAGTGTTCATTGGATGTTGTCTTCCATTATATACTTTATCCAATTATGATGAAAGGATCGAAAGACTCGAAGAGACCAGAAAGTTATCAGTCTGTTGTCTCCCAAGTGAGAAAATAGGTCCAGGGAGTATAAAAGACCCATCCAAGGTCACACAGAAAGCTAATGATAGAAATCGGCCCGGACTCACCTCCTCAAACACTCAGCCCCGGTGATGCCTCCACTCTGCCCCCAACGATGCTGACCTTTACCAGAGAAGAAAGACCTTGACCCACAGAGCACATGAGCTCTTCATTTTGCCCCCAGGAGCGATGTGGCTCTGGCTGACACGTCCCCATGGGCCACATGGTCTGCCAGGCTCTGGTGAGCAGATTGAGTGGACAGTTAGTTGGCTTAAACGGCATTGTGGGGGCACCTGGGTGGCTCAGGCAATTAAGCGTCCAACTTCAGCTCAAGTTATGATCTTGCGGTTCATGAGTTCGAGCCCTGCGTCGGGCTCTTGGCTGATTGCTCTGCTCCTCCCCTGCTTGGGCTCTCTCTCTCTCTCTCTCTCTCTCAAAAATAAATGAACATTTAAAAAAACTCATTGAATTAGCACCGCGAGTGAGCTGCATGTTCTCCCCACAAAAGGGCTGCTTGTTTCTTTGGAGACCTTTAAATTTTAATTTGTTGTGGAAGATTTAAAAAATTTAGAGCAACAAAAAGAGAGAGAAAAAGACAAAACTCGCTGTGTGGGCATATTTCCTGCTGGTGTTTTTTAATTTTTCCTATGCTTCCCCCCCCTGCCCTGTAGTTGAGATCACATTTCATTTATTTATATCCTTTTAGCATCTCTTCTGGGCAAGACACTGTGCCAGGCGCCGGGACTATGGGAACAGTTCCCGTCCCTGGGACCCTTAGAATCTAGTGGGCCTGATGGGAATCAACAGCTCATCACCAAAACCACTGTAATTGCACGTGACTGGAGCCACGGAGGATAAAAAGTCCACAGTTCAAGGAGAGGACAGAATAGGGGACTGAACTCGGGCTCCCTCTGGGTCCTGGAAGACCTTCAGAAGCTTCAACCCAGGCTGGGTGGGGGCGGGGCTGGAGGGGAGAGCACAATGCATTTGTCGTTTCCCCCACGTCACTAAAAACTCTTTGTGAATATTTCTTGCCAATATTTATATTGTTGATCTTCCTAACCAATCTGCCAGTTGCTGTTAGACAATTCAGTTGTCTTGCAGTTTGGAGATTTTTAATTTTTTGCCTATTAGAAACGAGGTAGGGGAAGATTTTGTCTCACATGTGTCATATCTTTTCATATTCCCTGGGGAGCCTGCACTGGGAGTCCTTTTTGTTCCCATTTTACAGAGGGAATGCCCGAGGCTCAGAGAAGTTAAATGATGTACCTGTATCACACAGTTAGAAAAGGTTCAGGGGCACCTGGGTGGCTCAGTCGGTTGAGCATCTGACTTGATTTAGACTCGGGTCATGATCTCACGGTTCTTGAGTTCCAGGCTCACACTGGGCTCTGTGCTGACAGCACAAAGCCTGCTTGGGATTCTGTCTCCCTCTCTCTGCCCCTCCCCCACTCACACTCTCTCTCTTAAAAGGGGGAGAAAAAACCCAGAAAGGGGCTCAGCTGGAGAAAAGAACCTAGAAGTTTCCAGTTCTGACGCATGGACTCCAATCTCTATGTGGTATTCCAGATTATGTCTTTAAGACAGGTTTCCAGAAGCAAAATGACTGGATCCAAAGGGCTTTGCTGTTGTTGTTCTTAAGGCTGCTGACATGGGCTCACGACACTTTACACTGATGTTAAAAAGAAACCAACGTGCTTGTGGCAGGTGATGCGTGCCGCGCTCCGCACACTGGTTCTCTCCGTGGGCCCCCTCCACATGGGC
>NW_027536465.1:2859162-2859582 GCF_008692635.1 Crocuta crocuta
GCAAGAAGACCTCTCAACACATCTGCCGGAGCCGGCGGGGGGTGGACGGGTGTCTTCAGCTGGTGTCTCTCTCAGCCCGTGTGCTGGGCGTGCCCGGGGCCGCGCTCTGGTGAGCCCCCTAAGGGACTTGGCCCTCCCTGACCCGGCTTGCTCTGACACTGGGCCGGCCAGCTGGGTCCTCGGCTTCTCCTTCAGTGTCTACGCCTCCTCCCTTTACAGGTCCCCCAGCTCTTGAAGCCCCCAGTAGCCCCATAGGCCTGGGTAACAAGAGGACAGGTGTCTCTCAGGCCCCAAGCAAGGCGACTCTACGTTTTTCCTGTCCTCAGTTGCCTACGTTTTACGTTCCCTTGGCACCTTCCCCCGGCTACACTGTCCAGGGTCCTGTCTGGTTCTGCTCGGGGCTGGCCTGAAACGCCTCTG
>NW_027536465.1:2859599-2894599 GCF_008692635.1 Crocuta crocuta
GGAGCTCTTCTCTTCCCACTCGGAAGCCCTCCCCTCCATCCCTTATCCTTGTGGGTCCACACCTTTGCAGAATGGGGGACACAGCTCAAGATGGTTTTGTGGGGCACACAGGGTAACTGAGCTTGGTATCAAATAACACGGAGTCACGTGGGAAGAAACAGGTTTCATTACTTTAATTATTTTCTCTTCAAGGCTCTGTCATTCTTTCTGAGCCTATCAAAGAGACTGCCTTTGGGGCGCCTGGGTGGCTCAGTCAGTTAAGCGTCCGACTTCAGCTTAGGTCATGATCTCACGGTTCGTGGTTGGAGCCCCGCGTCGGGCTCTGTGCTGACTGCCAGCTCAGAGCCTGGAGCCTGCTTCAGATTCTGTGTCTTCCTCTCTCTCTGACCCTCCCCTGCTCACGCTGTCTCTCTTTCTCTCTCAGAAATAAGTAAAACATTAAAAAAAAAAAAAAAGAGGCCACCTTCATTTGATAACAACGTGTCTTTTAACATTTCTTAGGTGGCATTATTTTTAGTAAATGTAGTTTCACAGTGAGCTTCAATCTGGGACAAGCAGTACAAAAAGTCCATTTGTCTTTTGTATATTTTCTTAGATTCTGCATGTCTACCTCTGTACCTGATTTTATACAGAAATGGATTCATATCACACGTGGTTTTCTAAATACAGGCTTTTATCTCCTCCTTTCCTTGCTTGCTTTCTCTCTCTCCCTCTTTTCTCCCACCCGCTTGCATGTTCAGCCCCAGGACTAGTTACAAAAGGTGTAGATCCCCCCACCCCCCAGTGCAATATAAAAACGTAGAGCCCCTTGTTCAAAAATTATTAAGAATTTCAAGATGGGAACAGCACTAAACCATGTCCAGAGAAATTTCTGAGCTGGGGGCCTGTGAACGCACAGGTCACACGCCCATAAATCTGCCCCCCCCTCACCTTCCCCCCCACTCTTCCTCATGTTCATATAATTGTGCCTTTTCATAAAAGGTGGGTTTTTCCCTCCTTTTTGGCCATAACATTGCCAAAGTTGTATCATACTACATTTTCTTCTCTGCATCTTGATTCCTTACTGCCTCCAACTGGCGTGTGTCCATTTCATTCTTTACAAAGGCGGCATCAGATGACATGCTGTAAATGGGCCATAATTCATTCTGTTTCCCTGGCGAATGAGCATTCACTCTGTGTCTGGTGATTAGCTATTCAAGACACTGCAATCGACACTTTTACATTTGAGTATCCTCATGCTGCAAAGCAGATTCCCAGGAAAAGGTAAAGGTTCCTTTTCAAACCAATGTACTCCGGCAAAAAATGAATCAAATGTCAAGAAAAGTGTGAAACGCAGGACCAGACAAAAGCCGTAATGATGCCTGGGATGCACTGGTCCTGCGCTGGGCCTTCCGCCCGAACCGCGGACTGGATGGAAGGAAGGTGGGAGGCAAATCCTGCCTCTGTTTCTCCAGGCACAAAAGTCAGAGGCCACCAAAGCCAGGATCCCTTCTTGGGATGGGGGGCAGGAAAATGCCTTCGACACAGAGAACCCTTGAGTCTGAATAAACTGCCTTGGTGACAGCTGACCTTAAAGCTGGCAGGTCTACTCCCTCCTCCATCAGTCAGTCAATCAACAGCGACAGGGTTGGGTAGCCTGGGGGACACACGGCTGGTTCAGCCTTGAACCCTGCCCTCTGGGGGTTTCTGGTCTACCAGCGAGCATATGAGTTTTTACTCATGGGAAAGTGGTTTCCCAGACCCAGAGACGCACACACAACCGAGCCCTCCCCACACACACAGACACACACAAACGGTCACAACCACACACTCACACGCCCGCCACAATCGCACGCACACACATGCCGCAGCCAGCACCCCATTCCCTACCCTGGGCCCCAGCACACATACTGAAAACTCCTCTGGAGCAGCGGGGCCGTTGCTGTGGGAACCGGGGTTCCGCAGTCCTAACCTGTGGGCATCTGAATTCTTGTTCTGAATATTACATTAGCTGTGGAGTGCGTGCTCGGAATTCGGAGTCTTTCCCCTCCAGGGAGTTGGGCCGGGCAGCCAGGCAGGGAGCTGTCGAGGACAGGCAATTCCAGGCCTGGTTACTTTCTGTCTGAGTGATGGAGTGGCCCAGACGGAGGCCTCAGGAGAGCCGTGTCTGCAGGCCTGAGCAGAGGTGCGCCTGTGTGCACTTCTGTGTATGAGTCCGTAGAATCTTCCCAGGGGAGGTCAAGACTATGTAGGAGCCGTGCCTGAGTCTGCAGCCAGTTAGGCCAGGTCAGGCTGGGCTGGGGTAACAAACAGGCTGAAATCTTCATGCCTTAACCCAACAAAGGTTCACTTCTAGGTTCTTTTTTGTTTTTTTCGTGCGTTTTTTAGGGGGCACCTGCATGTGAATTTGAATAAAGGTTTACTTCTTACACAAAATTCTAATTGGGTCAGCATTCTCCTCCATCTTGTGGTTGCATCAGGGCCTCAGATACGGGGTCAAGAGAAGAAAAGGAAGGAAGGGTTGAAGGAGGCTCCCTGCCTTTTCCCCACATCGGCCCATCAGTGAACGCACCTCCTTCTTTCTCGAAGGCAATGGCCCAACCTCAGTACAAGAGTGACCCTGGATGCAGAGGCGTTCCCTTGGGAGCACAGGGACGGCCAGCCCATCGGGCCACAGCCCTCCCTTTGTGCGGCTGCAAACTACCCAGCAGGGAGCCGATTCCTTGCAGACCCGGTCAAAGCCAGGTTCTGCTTCCTGCTGAGCTGGGGGGCCTCTGGCCAAATATCAGTCAGAGTACCAACTGGAAACGGGAGGCACTGTCAAAATAGAAGAGTTTGAAGGGACTTATTTACAAAAAGACTATTTACAGGAGCGCCTGGGTGGCTCGGCTGGTTAAGCGTCCGACTTCGGCTCAGGTCATGATCTCACAGTTTGTGGGTGGGTTCGAGTCCCGCATCGGCTTTGCGCTGACGGTGTGGAGACTGCTTGGGATTCTGTCTCCCTCCCATTAAAAAAATACAGAAAAAAAAAAGACTGTTTACAAGGGACAGGTAAGCAAGAACCAGAAGTGGCTAAGTTGTTACCATCCTGGGCTCTAGGAGACAGGACCAGGGAGTGGTCAGTGAGATCTGGAAGGAGAGTCAAAGACAGGAAGAGCCCTGGGAAATAAGCACCTACCACTCTACGTCCCTCCCTCCCTCCTACCTCTGCTGAGGCTCCCCATTGCCTGAGCCAAGCACACACTAAAGGGCCCAGGAGATGTTGATTTAGTCCAAACCAATCAGTCCCCAGGGGGCCAAGTGGACAGCAGGTTTCGAAGGACCAAGGGGCACCATCTTACAGAGGCGAGTGGTTTCTATTCTTTGGGCCTCCCTTTCCTAATTGGTAAAAAGTGCATGCTAATATCTACTTCACTGCGTGGTTGAAGGAAAATGAAATACTATCAGTGGGGACCTGGCATAGCTTCAGGCTTCAGCAAATGTTAGTTTCTCCGTATCTGAAAGCTCTGTAGTCCGACGGTCCGGCCCCAGGATGCGCCGATTCCCCCGAAGTCTGGTGTGAGTTTCTCAAACAGGTTTTCCAAACAAGAAAGTTCTTCCTGACAACAACTCCCATTTGGGCTTCTTCTAGTAGGTCCAGTATTTTATAGGTATTGACTCCTTTTAGCCTCACAACACCCCACCTAAGCGCTCTTGCTGATAAATTGGGACTCTGGCCAAGAGAGGGTAGTAACCCATCCATGGTCACTCAGCCAGGAAGTGGGTGTGGCCCCAAAGCCCCCAGTGACTACCCCCTACTCTACTGAGCACGTTTGCACAGTTCAAAGGTGCAGTGGAAGATACCCCAGCAAGAAAGCTTGAGAATTGCCCTACCCTGAATGGAGTCAACTATGCCCAAGGCCCAGGACCATGCCATGTCAAGGCCCCCACGTAGCCACAGCTCCAGAAAGTGCCCCCTGTCCTTCAAGGCACCTCTGTGCCATCTATCTCTATGCTCACTCACGCACCACGGCTGCTGCTGGTTAATTTCAGGTCACCCGTCTCCAGCCCCATCTGGCCAGCCCGACACCAGCAGTGCAGAGAGCCAGCCCTTGGAGCCAGGTAAGGGAATAATCCTTCTGGGGCACACAACCAGCTTTCTGAGACCAAGCAGGTGGTGTCCTGGGTGATGGGGAAAGGAAGCAGACTTTGAGGGTACCAGGGAGGCTCCCTAACTTCAGACAACACTTCTTCCTGGCTCAGTACTGGATTTCCACCATTACATTCACTCTGAGATCTTTAGAACTATCATCTTTGAAAAGCCACTGATAAAATGCTACATATGCGTGGGGCACCCGGGTGGCTCAGCCCATTAAATATCCGACTCTTGATCTCAGCTCAGGGCTTGATCTCGGGGACATGAGTTCAAGCCCCACACTGGGCAAGGAGCCTCCTTTAACATGAAATGTCACAAATGTGTGGTCAAAAGCTTCAGGGAACATTTTAAGGAGACTTGCTGAGAGCAAGCTGAAGACCTCTTAGTGGGGGTGGTGGGGTTCCACTGAATGGGTCCTTGATTAACTCAACATATATCAAGCACTTACTCTGTGCAAAGCTGTGCGCTACCCAGAGGGTGCAGTCCTGGGCAAAAATAGGCAGGTGACTCCTCAAAGAGGGTGTCTGGGGAACCACTGTCCCAAGCAGCCTGTCTTCAGCCCCATCCCTAACCCATAGCCATCTTCCAGGGCTTCAAGGTCATGGTGGCAGCCTCAGTGGTAGGACCCTCAGAACAGCAAAGGGGCCTAAGATAGTGGAAGCATGGCACCCACGGTACAGGGGCAGGGCCTTGAACCCAGAACTCTGCCCTACTTTCACACAAGGGTGCCCTGGAGCCAGGGGCAAGAAAGGGAGGTTTGGGGGGCCTGGACCCTCAGTTCTCTGCCACCCCAGACCTAACAAAGGCATCCTGACCTCTTCGGTCACCCTCAGCCCCCTTCCCCTGACTAAGGAGAACCGGGTCAGGCCTCAAAGGGGGATTAGGGATGAACCAGCCCAGCCCCATTTTGCAGACTGGAAGGCCGAGGCCCAGAGCCCAGGAGAGAATAGCCTGAGATAACACAGCAGGTCGGCTGTGGAGCCGGCACCTCCCATCTCTGGGATCTGCAGTCCCAATCCCCGGAGGCCTCAGCTCCTGTCTGGCACCTTCCAGGACAGCGACTAGGGGTCCGCCTGGTGAACGGAAGCGGCCACTGCAGTGGGACGGTGGAGGTCTGGATCCAGCAGTCCTGGGAGCCCGCGTGCGGCGCGTTCTGGAACCGCAATGCCACCGAGGCCGTGTGCCGCGCGCTGGGCTGCGGCGGGGCCGGGCCGGGCATCCAGCCCACCCTGCCGCCCTTGGAGCTGCCACTTGGTCCAGGCGCGGGGAACGCCAGCGAGGCCCCGAACACCACGCTGGCGCTGGCGCCCGCCGTCCTGTGCAGAGGGGCGGAGTGGCCTCTCTGCGACGTGGTGGAGCACATGTGCGACAGCGCCGGGAAGCAGGCTGAGGTCACCTGCGCAGGTACAAGTGGACAGCCACCTGGGCCCTGCCCGCCCTACCCTCAGGCCTTCACGCCATTGCCCCTCACTCCTGTCCCCAGCCCTGGCCACTGGACCCAAGCCTTGCCCTCCGGGGCTTTCCTCCCCCCTTCCTGTCCATCCCCCCTTCCCCCCTTCGCCTCCTGTCTCCGGCTACCAGTGCACACACAGCTGGTTCCCACACTGGAGAACTGCAGCACTGTCTCATTTCCAGCTCTGAGCAAGCCCTCAGATCTGGACCCCAGACCTCTCCCCGCTACTAATCTCCAGCTCTGCCGCTTTGGTCCCCAACCTGACCCCTTGGGTCCCCAATACTAACTGGGTCTCTAGCCCTTACTTTTCCTGGTCCCACCTCTTCTTCTGCTCGGGACCTCTATCTCTGCCTCTATCTCCCATGTACATAAATACGCCAGGTTCCCTGTGTCCCTTAGCATCGCAGCTCTCCAGCCGGGAGACCTGCTCTTCAGGCCCCGCCCACCAGGTCTCTAGCCCCACCCACCAGCCTGAAGCTCCGCCCATCCAGTCCCCAGCATTTCCCCTGTCCCGCCCTCCAGGTTACTAGCCCCTCCCACAGGCTCCATAGCCCACTCACAGTCCCTGATGAGTCCTGCGCCTCTGCCCACTAGGTCCTCAGCCCTAACAGGGTTTTCCAGTCCTGCCCGCTGAACTACCAGCTAGTCTCACTGGATCCACAGTCAAGACCACCCTCCCACCCCTCCCTTCCTCACCCTCTTCCCAACCACCCACAATCCTCTTCCCCTCTTTTCCCAGAGAACCACGCAGTGCGGTTGGTGGGCGGCAGCAGTCCGTGCGCCGGCCGCGTGGAGATGCTAGAGCACGGCCAGTGGGGGTCGGTGTGCGACGACACGTGGGACTTGAATGACTCCCACGTGGTGTGCCGGCAGCTGAACTGCGGCTGGGCAGTTCAGGCCCTGCCCGGCTTGCACTTTGCCCCTGGCCAAGGACCCATCCACCGGGACCAAGTGAACTGCACAGGGAATGAGCACTACCTGTGGGATTGCCACGGGCTGCCGGGAAATGGCTACTGTGGTCACAAGGAGGACGCCGGCGTGGTGTGCTCAGGTTAGCAGGCGCTCACCTACCCACACTTACCTGTCCTAGGCCTGGGAGCCGGGAGGGATGACCCCTGCCAGTGCGAGGTCAAGTCCAAGAGGGAAGCTTAAGGGACAAGCAAAATCCAAGGGAGAGAGGGATAAATGCCCTAAGAAAGGCCGCTGGGTGGAGTTTAGAGGGAGCAGACACTCCAGAGCTGCAGGGCAATCCTGTGTACTTCCTGGAGGAAGTGACATCAATGGGGAGACTCTTCCCCAGTGTGAGTCTGTCTCCTGGTTCAGAGCAGCAAGGGGAGATGGAGGCAAGGAGACCCCTGAGGAGGCTGTCAGCGATCCCTAGGAGGCCATGAAGTTCCGGTTCAGCCAGTTCTTTTCACTTGTGCCCAGGAATGGGGGCGGGGGAGACGGGGTCTTCGTAGAGATTCTGATTCAGGGGGTCTGGGCAGGGCTCGAGAGTCTGCATTTGTAACCAGATCCCATGCCGGGCCGCTGCTGCAGGTCCACGGACCACAGTGTGAGTAGCAAAGCAGCATGCGCCCGCGGAGGGTGCAGATAGAGAAGGGAAAGGACACAGATTCTGGAGACTGATTGGCTGTAGGGTGTTCACATTCAGGAGTCTGGTCTCATGGGGAACTTCAGCTCAAAGGGTCCTGTGACCTGACTCCGCCCCCACCCCTGCCCCCCTGCACCTCTCCTCTGCAGAGCACCAGTCCTGGCGCCTAACGGGGGGCGCCGACCTCTGCGAGGGGCAGGTGGAAGTACATTTCCGTGGGGTCTGGAGCACAGTGTGCGACAGTGAGTGGTACGACTCGGAGGCCCAGGTGCTCTGCCGGGCCTTGGGCTGCGGCACCGTGGCCTCGACACCCAAGGGGCTGCCCCACTCCCTGCCGGGGAAAATGTACTACTCGTGCAAGGGGGAGGAGCCCACCCTCTCCGATTGCTCCTGGAGGTTCAACAACTCCAACCTCTGCAGCCAGTCAAGCGCAGCCAGAGTCCTCTGCTCAGGTCTCCCTCCTCCCCACCCCCTCCTCCCCANAGAACTGGTAGGCCAGGGCCCACAGTGTGGCCTGGGTCGGTAGCCGTCACCCTTACCGTGCCCAGGCAGACGTGGCTGATCAATCAGGTCATTCTTGCCCACAGATCCCTCGAGTCAGCCCCCAAACCATGAGTCTGTTACTTGGTGAGATATCACTATATGCTAAGCAGTGGTCTCTGTGGACTGGAATTGGTTCGAGGAAATGAAACCAACCGCCACCCCAAGGCTGGTGACATAGGAGAATAAGATTGAGAGACACTAATAATAACATCTGGGGCCCTGGTCAGGTGCCATGCATTGACAGAGCACCCGGTACCTCTTATTTCGGCGAAGACTCATTTCCACACTGTGAATTGGATTCTATCGTATGTCACCAAATCTAAGGTGGCTTTGATAGGTCACACCATTATTACCTTAAGTACCATAAAGGACAACAATGCTGCCAAAATACACCTGGGCCATGCCATCGATTGTAACAATTGATGCCGTCACCCCAATTTCAGAGGTGTTAAGCTATGAAAAAGCCAGAGCGTTAGACCCATGGAAACATGGAATTAGCGTCGTGATGGGGTTCAGACCCCTGTCTGTGAAGCCTGGCTCTACCATTTACCCAGTGGGGGAGTTTCAGTGCCATGAAATACGTGGATGTGGATATCACCATCTCACAGGGTAGCTGGGAAATCGGGTAATAGCCACCGAGGGACTTTGCAAGCTCCATCCCTTCCCTGTCAAGTGATTATGATAGTGATGATAACGTCAGCTTCCCAGCTCCTGGGGCCAATGTGAAGAATGAACCCAGGACTTAACAGAGAAAGAGAATTGGGGTCTGTTGTAGATTTTATAGAAAGAAGGGGTAATTCTTTTTATTAGCCTCCTACTCTAACCCAAGAAACTTCCCAGCCTGAAATCCATGAGGTCCCCCTTACTGTGGGGGGTGGGAACGGCACGTTTCCGTACCCATATGCACCCCCCCATGGGACCATGCCCCTGGTACCAGGTCACGTGCCTGTCTTGCTCAGTTTCTCACGCAAGGACTGGCACACAGTAGGTGCTCCGTAATGTGTGTTGAGTGAATGATCAGTGCTTTCTGACAGGCTCCCGGAGTCTGCTCAACCTGTCCACTTCGGAAGCACCTGCCAGCCTTCAGCCGGTCACTGTCGGTGAGTGTTGCTGGGCATGCGGCTTCTCAGCGAGGTGGGTGCACGCCTCCCACGTCCCCCACCTCCAGACAATGGACTTGGGCTCCTTCCGCCCCCACCCTGCCCCCGCGCTCCGTTCTGTGGGTGCTTTTGCCCTTCTCTTCTCCCCTCCCTGCCGTGTAAGCCCCACAGCTTCCAGAATCCTGGTATTTCATGGACAGAAGCCCACTCTCCTGTCGGGCAGGAGAATACAGCAGGAGAGAGAGCCAGCGCTGGTCTGGTCTGACACCAGCTGGCGGTAGGAAGCAGTCAGTGTGTTGGTAACATCCCGGGCAGCGGCCCAGAGCTTTACCATCATTATTTCCCAGCCCTGTAACCCTCCTGGCATCCCCATCAGGGAGGTCTCATTAGAGCCTTTACACGGAGAAAGAGGCTTGCGTTCACAGGGTAAAGGCACAGCCAGCCAGCATCGGCCGGAGCTCGCATCCAAGGCTCTGATCTGAACCGCACTTGGTCTACCCACCAGCTGTGTATAGCTTGGGCGACTTCCAGGGGGACTCCTGAGGCTCAAAGCCCAGCTGTGTCCCCAGCTAGCTGAGCAACGGTGGGCTAAGTCTCTCTGAGCCTCAGATCCCTCGACTATAAAGTGGGGATGATAATCTCAGTAGCTTTCTTCTGGCAGCGTCGTGAGTCTCCAGTGAATTCATTTCTTGAAAGTGCTGAGAACAGGGTGGAGCACATGGTAAGCAGTGTCTGAGCATTAGGTATTCCCGTGATCGTTTAGTCTGGGCGCAGAGCCCCTTGGCGACCCCGAGATAGCCATGGGGGCTGGCCCAGGTTCACGGTGTGCGAGCCATCCCCTGCTTCCACTGGCTTGGGGACGGAGTAGAGGGGCACTAAGCCCTGACACAGACTCTGCAATGGATGAGGGCACAGAGAGGGGATGAAATGCTGGGGTGCAGGGTACACTCTTGCCAGGACCCCAGACACCCGCTCGCACACACTCTCCGAGGTCAAGGTGGGTGGTCTTATCAGCCTTCAAAGAGCAGAGAAAGATCTACCTCCAAGGACCACACTCTAGCCTTTGACCCTTCAGCCTGTTTCTCTGGGCCCCCGCAGCCCAGCCTCTCTCTTGCACCTACTTCCTGCTACGAAATCCACCTCCACCCTGGTCCAAGTCACCCCCTTTGTTGATGGAGGAGAACAGGGAGGGGGTAATCTCTTGGCGGGAGCAGACACTACACCCAGCCAGGGGGTCGGGATGCTCTCATCCCACCAGCCCCCTGTGATGCTGTCACCACCCTTCATCCAGCCCTGTGGCCTGACGCTGAGAAGGAGGTGGTACCCATCTCTCCTCTCGAGAGGGCTCCACTCCAAGCACCTACCTGTATCCAGGCTTTGGGTTCTTGTAAGCAAGGGTGGGGCCAAGAGAGAGGTGAAGACAGTGAGCCACATCGGAGCTGCAGAGCTGGGAGGTCCAGAATCACGGCCCTCACCTCTGCCCTCAGGGCGTACATGTCTGGTAGGAATGATGTATCCTGGGCACAGAAGGGACATCTCGCTCTCCCGATGGTCTGTTCACTGCCAGAGGTGGCTCCAAGTCACTTTCTCTGGAAAGCCAGCCTCGGTGTCCCGCCCCTGTCCCCCCATCAGAGAATCAGGTACCCCTTGGAAAGCCTCACACCTGCCCACACCTCCTTCCCAGCAAGCATGGCACCATATTGGATTGAGTCAATGTGTTGATCTTCCCACTAGACAGTGGCCCTCGAGGCCTATGATGCTGATGTCATATTTGTATCCCTAGAGCCTAGTGGGCACACAGTGGGCACTCAATGACTGGGAGCCAGGGGAAAGGCTCCCTCAGTTAATCATTCAATACCCACTTCTTGAGCACCTCCCAACATAAGGCATCTAAAAGCAGATGGGAACATTCGAAGAAAAGAAGAGAGGAAGAAGATAAGCCCAAAAGGGAAGTGGATCAGCTGTAGAGAGGCTGGAGAGACAAGGAGGGCAAGGAGAACTCTGTGTCCCTTCCTCTTTCTGATTTGGGGTTCTTGCTTCCAGAATCTACTGTGACCCAGCAAGCGGAAGCCTGGAAATCCCGAGAACTAATGCTTCTCATCATTTGCGTCATTCTGGGAATTCTCCTCCTCGGCCTCCTCATCTCCACAGCCTTCATCCTCTTGAAAGTTAAAGGAAAATATGGTAGGTGCAGAGTTCTGGAAGCCACAGGAAAGACCCAGGGAGGGAAAGAAGCAGGCCTGAGGTGTGGCCTTCTTGGGGGGATGGGGGTCTCAGGGGACTCAGCGGAATGGAGCACCATCCGGCAAGGCTGGCCTCCTGGGAGCACCTCCCGACAGGCAGGATTTTCCCAGCATGCCCGGCAGAAGCGGTCCATTGGAGGACTAGACTGCGTGTGTGTGTGTGTGTACTTGAGGCAGAGGTAGGGAGACAGGTGTGTCCGTTGAGAACAGGACCAGGTGGCCCGGGAGAGAGCAAACAGTGACTTGTAGCATCTGCTTCCCCTCTCTCAGCCCTGCCCACTGTGGTGAACGACCAGCACCCACCCACCACCACCCCAGAAGGGATTAATAACTATCAAGATGTCCCCATCACCATTTCCAAAGACGAAGGTAGGATGTCACCCACCTTGGGCCTGAGGAGGGCTGGGAAGGACTAGAAGGGAACACTTTTTTGGGGGGCCAGTACTATGTGGGTCAAAGCAGTGTCCCAGTTGGAGGTCAGACCTCAGCCAGCCCGCTGGTGCCTGGGGGACTTTGAGCGTGTCACGCCTCAGTCTGGGCCTTGATGGGCGGATGACCTTCCAGGGCAGTCATTCGAGACTAGGCCTTGGAGTTCTGGAATGATACAGGCCTAGGACATTTCTCAGAGGAAGGTTCTGTCCTGCGAATTGGCTGGTGGGTTTGTGATCATGTCACCTCTTTCAATCGCCTCAGTCAGCCTTCCTGCAGAGCCCCGTTAAGATTTCCTGGAACGTAATTTTATTTAAGATGTTGTAAAAATTATTTTATAGTTTATTTATTTTTGAGACAGAGAGAGACAGAGCATGAGTGGGGGAGGGGCAGAGAGAGAGGGAGACACAGAATCTGAAACAGCCTCCAGGCTCCGAGCTGCAAGCACAGAACCTGATGTGGGGCTCGAATCCACAAACCATGAGATCATGACCTGAGCTGAAGTCAGACGCTTAACCGACTGAGCCACCCAGGTGCCCCTATTTAAGATTTTCTGAATGAAAAAAAAAAAAATCACATCAGTCATGCATCTTTTACAACATAGGGATTTATACCTCTTGAAAGTCTCGTAAGGGAACTCAAGTTTCCTTGCATTGCATTATGACGGTATTAAATCACCTTTATTTGAAAGCATTCGGTGACCAGAAAACCAACACAGAACTCAGCCAAATTACACAAATATTCTCTCTGCACAGTATCTGTGTATTTGAGAAGAGAACGGGAACAGAGAACTTAGTGCATAAGTTGGGCGGCACAGAGCATTTGCTCACTGAATGCTATGGGCTCGGGGTTCAGAGCCACACTGCTTGCTTCTCTGGGCAAGGTGAGAACCTCCCCGTGCCTCAGTTTCTTCGGCTGTAAAAGGAGGACAGTAATGTACAGACCTCACAGAATTGTTCCGAGAATCCAGATGAGAGAGTGTTTTGAATGTTAGACCCGTGCCTGGCATGTGGCGACTGCTCCGTGCCTGTGAAATAAACCCGTGTTATTCGTTCCCCATATTTGAAGCGGGGGGGGAGCTTGGAAAACTCAGGCTGGATGGGTTTGTACAAGATGGGCTACCCCACGCTCTCCCCGCTCTGTCTCTGGTCCCCACCATCCACGCTCTCTGCTGCCTCTCCCTGCGCCTTTCTGCCCACCCGTCCCCATGCTCCCCAACTCTGCTCTCTCCCCAGTTCCCAAGCTGCCCATCCAGGTCCAGGCCCCACTCCCCAAGGACTCGGACTCCAGCTCGGACTCAGACTATGAGCACTATGACTTCAGCACCCAGCCTCCCGTGGCCCTGACCACCTTCTACAGTGAGTGCTTGGGCCCGGGCTCCCGAGGGCCCACCCGCCCCTGCCAGGGAGAGGGCCCATGCGGCTGGGGACCTTTAGGACGTTCCACCTGGTGACCCCTGCATGACGTGGGTGGAATGGCCCTTCTCACCCACTGGATTGGCTGCAAATGGTCCCACACCGAGGCTTCAAAATACTTGGTGACCCTAGAGACCTTTCATGTCTCCAACTTCCTTCTTTCCCACGTTTGTCTCTGGCCACACAAGGTCTTAAGATCCGCCTGTTGACATTCACTTAGAGGTGGCTGTGTCTGTGTTAGACAAGGAAGTCCAAGTCCAAGCAAGAGACACTTATTCCGATGGCTTCTCACACGCTCCCACACCCCCTTCTGTGCCCCGTTCTGCCCATCACCCTGACGCCCTCCCCTGCCTTCCCGGGTGAGCCCAGCTTGAACCTCTCAGCCTTTTCCAGCTCTTCTGCCGGCCTGCTGGGGGAGAGGAGGAGGAAGGACGGTGCTCAGGGCAGAGCCTGGGCAAGGCCGGAGGTTAAAGCCGAGAGTCCCACACAGATTGTGAAATCCCTTGGGAGCTGGTCAGACATTCCCCAGGTCCCCCCAGGACCCCCCAGATAAGTGAGGATGAGAGTTTGGCTGTGGGTGTGACAGAGGTCCCCAAATGACAATGTCTCCTACTCCAGGAGGGGAGAATGGATATTGGGGACCGCTGGTTGTCTGTGCCCCACCCGGCACCCCGGGGCCTCTGGGGTGGGAGGTGGATGATTCCACTTCTGCCATGCCGCAGATCAGAGTTTGGGAGGCACCGCGATGAGGCATCCTTAGAACCTGGGACTCTGAGCCCAGGCACGTAAGATGTAAGACCGAGAATCCAAAATCCTATGCCACTGAGACTCAAGTTCAGGGGCACCCGTTTCGAGAGAGCTGACGGCAAGGTTCCAGACGCTCAGGTCCCTAAGACTCAACAAATCCACCTGTCACCAGTTCTGAAGCAAAGAACTGGATGTAAGCCAGGCTTCCACTCCGGAAAGTTCTAGATGCTCCTAGAAGGCACCACCTGCCCCTTTCCTGCCTAGAGTCTCCAGGGCGTGAGCGGAGAGCCCAGGACTCTTCCTGTTTCCTTAAGCAGGAGGAGAGGCAGCTGGAGGGCCAGAGAGGTGCAGGGCGCTGGGATTGCTGGCCAAAAACCAGTAGCCTGTCCCCGGGCTGGTTAGAGATTGAGGTTCGGGGTCCGGCTGGACATGAGCCTACGGGATGATGGGAAATGTTCAGCCTCAGGGGCCCCTCCCGAGTCCCGAAGCCCACCTGTCCTTCCTCCGGGCTCCGAGGCCAGGAGGTGGACCTTCACACCTCCTCACCACCGCTCTCCTCGTAGATTCCCAGCGGCACCGCGTCACGGAGGAGGAGGCCCAGCAGAGCAGGTTCCAGATGCCCCCCCTGGAGGAAGGTGAGTGCTGACATGGGGTGTCAGCCCTGCTGCAGGCTCAGCACCCCCTTAGCAACCCCGCTGACCTTGGGAAGCCCCAGCGGGCAACTGCCCTCAGCAGGGGGGAGTGGTTTAACCATTCCTCTTTGCAGGCAGTTCTTTCTTGAGTTCAAAGCCTTCTTGATGCATTGCCGCTCCTTTCCTCCCCCTCCTCCCTTTCCTGGCCCAGGACTTGAAGAGGCACAGGGCTCCCAGGTCCCACCCGCCAGCTCCAGCGCTGGCCACTACGTTGTCGCAGACATGCCCTCCCTGGCCTCCCAACACCATCCGAGAAGTGACAGGGGGTCCAGCACATCGTCCGGGGAGGACTACTGCAATAGCCCCAGCAGCAGGCTGCCTCTGTGGACCCCTCAGGCGTTTACTACAGAGAGAAGCCCCTTCTTGGAGCAGCCCCCCAACTTGGAGCTGGCTGGCTCCCAAGCTACTTTTTCAGGTAAGCTGGGCCCCGGAGGATTCTGGGTGTGTCCCCAGCCCCCCAACCTGTAGCTGACCAGGCTGGAGGCAGCATAAAGCCGGAAAAACCCTGAGCCTGGCTGAGCTCAGGATTCCAGCCCCAGCTCTGCAGCCACTTGCTGTGTGACCTTGGCCGAGTCTCCACCCTCTCTGGGCCTTCATTTTCTTATTCGTGGTCAAGCCAGGGACTCAAGTCTTGTGAGTCGGGAGGACCTCCTAGCTCTGGCAGCTCGTGAGCTGGCCACCCCCAGGCAGAGAGTGACCGGTTCTGGGGGTTTCCGGCAGGGCCCTCGGCTGACGACAGCTCCAGCACCTCATCCGGGGAGTGGTACCAGAACTTCCAGCCGCCGCCCCAGCCTCCCGAGACGGAGCAGTTTCAGTATCCAGGTGCCATGGGGGAGGGAAGGTGGTCCTGGAAGGGAGGGATGGACAGGGGCGCCTGGTGGAGGAGTAGGGGAACTCTGGACCCACTGGACACCTCTGCCCAAGAGAAAAAGAAGAGAAGTAAAAGGATTGTTTTAAACAAGCAAGACCATGAAGAGGTGGGGAAAGTGGATGTGGATGGGACAGAGAAAGAGTCAAAGAATGCTTTGAGAGGAAGTGAGCTCCCCATTATTGGGGGCATTCAAGAAGAAGTAGCCGATGGTCCGTTGGGTAGAGACAGAGGGTGGCAGGGGTCTGCCAATGCTCAGTCACCCTTCATGTCCTGTGCAAGTGTGGGGACCGTAGCCCTGAACTGCACAGACGAGGCTCTGGCTTCTGGGCTGACAGTCTCGCATGGGGGGCTGGCAGTGACCAGGAACATACAAGGAGAGTTCCGTCACTGCACACCACACGGCATCGCAGGGGAGGGGTGTGGACTTAGCCCGCTCAGCTCTGTCCCGTGGGGCAGGAGGGGCAGTGACCAGCCTCCCACTGACCCGAGCCTCCTGGCCACACAGGAAACCCGGTGCCCCGGCCTGACTCCACCGGCCATGAGGACTACGATGACATCGGAGCCTCCTAGGCTGGGCCCCAGTGAGGCTCCCGGAGGCTCCCTTCTGCCGGACTCCAGCTCCACCTGCCCCTGCTTTCCCACCCGGTCCCCCCAGATCGCCCCCCAGGGGGCCAAGAAGCCATCCCCAGAGAGATGCAAGGAAAGCCTTCACCCTGCACCGCCCAGTCTCAGTCCATCAAACAGAAGCTGCTCACCCAGCCCTCCCCTAGCCCCAAACAGCCCCGAGGTGGAGGGTGCTGCCACGGAGAGAGAGTGAGCTCCCCGTCTCAAGGATGAACAAGCAGCCCGGGCCACCTCTCAGCAGGCTGCAAGGAGAGGCTGAACCAAAGATTCCTGAGACCCCCTTCTGATCCCTCCGGTGTCTGCGATTTGTTTGCTTCCCTGAGTCTCAGCTCGGGGCCCAGAGGTTCTGAGAGAACAAAAATGGGCCCCATCCCAGTGCTGCCCAGGGAGGCCCCGTGTGCAGGGGTTGCTGGGCTGCTTTGGCAGATTCTGGGGCTGGAGTGGGGGCGGTACACTCACTGACCCAGGTTGGCAACCGTCTGGGGCACGGAGTCCAGCCTTCCTGGGAACAGCCTGCTGACCGCAGGCAGGATGACTGCCCCTCCCCCATGACCAAGGGGCTGGCACTGCAGCCGGCCTGCCTCTGGAGACCCTCGGAGCCCACCGGGGCACAGCCCTGTTCTGCAGTGACTGTCCCTGTATGGAAGATCCTTATTCTGAGCCTCCCGTGGCTTACAGAGATGGCCCTAGCCCAGCCCCCCCTTAGACCTCAAGTTGGGCCCCAGTGTCCATGGCAGCAGGAGGGGCCCAGAGGCTGCACCAAGTGCCTGGTGCCCATCCGCCTGCTTGGATTGCTGGGTGCTTCCCCGAGGAGCGCGGGAATATGCAGTGTCGCACCCAGAGCCACAGACGTGTCCCGGCAGCCTCCAGAGAGAGGCCCAACGGCTCAGGGCCGGCTGCTGGTGTCCTGTTCCGAGCGTCTTGAGATTAAAGTAATTGCTGAATAAAAACGAGGCATGGAGTGCCAAGTCCTTGAACTCTCACGTGTGTGGGGGGGTTGGGGGGGCAGCTCTATCCATGCAGGTGAAATGTTGGGGAATTCAAACCTACTGTGGCCCAGCACCATGAAAAATGCTGGTGACACAGGGCCCGCCCTCTGGGACCAGGTGGACACAGACATGCCCGTGAGTGAGTTCCGTGGCTGTTCTCCCTTCTCTGCCCCACGCGGAGGGCGCTGGCTCAGTAGCTCCAAGGGTTTCTAAGACAGGGTCATGTGGTCTGTGCTCAGAGCCGGCGCCTGGCCAACGCTGGCCCCCAGGCCCGGAGGACTTGGAGTGAGTCCGGCCTAGATGCGGCGGGGACGGGCTGTGGGGTGGCTTTGCACCGAGGAATCCTCCGTCTGCCCAGAGGCTGGGATTTTAGCCCAGCGGTAAGGCCCGGTGCCCGGCTCTGCCTAGGGGTCGGGTTTCCTCCGAGCCCCCCCCACCCCCAAGAGCAGGCAGATGGGGGAGGTCGTGCCCAGAGGGGCCAAGGAGGGCCTGTTTTCCGTTCACCTGTCCCAGACTTGGAGAGAAAGCGCGCTCTCCCCAGGGCAACTGTCACAGGATGTGGTTCCCGTGATGGCCCCTTTCTGGCCCTCTGCACCCTCCCCGGCCTTCGGGTGGGGGGGATTCCTGGGGGAGGAGTCAGCGCTGGGGTGGGCCAGGACAGAGTCCCAGGGTAGTTACTGAAAGCCTTTTTTTTTTTTTTATACAGCCTGGGTTCAAACCCCATCTCCTCCCTGTGTGACCTCCGGCAAGCCACTCAACCTCTCTGAGCCTTTGCTGTGAAGGTCGTCAGTAAAGCAGGCATAGCAGTAGTACACACGACATAGGTGGTAGCAAGAGTTAGAGGCTTAGTTCTTTCTCAGTGGAGGTGAACGAGCACCTTAAAAGGAGCGGGGGGGGGAGGAGAAGAGAAGACAGCCACCAATCCCTGGGTCGTGGCGCCCTGGTGCTGGCGGAGGTGGGGGGGACAATTTGTTCCCACACTTCGTTTTCCAGATGAGGCCTAGGAGGGAAAGGACATGTCCAAGGGCACTGAGAGCACTAATAGCCAGGTCCCAACTCAGCGCTGTCCCACCGACCCCCGGCCGCCCAGGACTCAGAAAGGAGCTGTGGACGCCCTCTGAGTACCGGCTCCTTTCTCACGAGAGCTACCTCTCCGTCCCTGCCCCCCTCTCCACCCACCCACATGCCAGGATGAGAGAAACTAGGAAACTCTGAGACGTGTCTCTCATGCCCCTTACAGCCTGGTGGCGCCGGGGTCCCATGAGTCAGGGGGACTTTCTGACGGCTGGTGTCCAGAACCACAGGCCTCCTGCGCTGGAGGATGGAGGCCGCTCACAGAGATGGCCTTTCCCAGCCATCTCTAGGCCTCCAGGGCGCCTTATAGAGCGAGACTGCCCTGGAAGCGGGGAGGCAGAGATCAAGGACATCGGCTTTGATCCGAAGACGGGAGGGAGTGGGAGCCTGGCAGGGAAGGGTCCCTAACATAAGCAGGTGTGCTCGCCATCTACCCTCAAGAGGCTGCGCATTCCAATAATGGAATCTGGATCTGGGATCTGGGAGCGGAAATGCCAAGATGTTAAATGCATGTGACAGCCCATCGATACAATGTCCGGGCGCGAAGACACTGCAGGGATTTTACGGCTCTCTCTGCAAGCCAGTGGGAGAACGGGCACCGGGAATGTGCGGGGGCCCAGGAGAGCCCCTGACCCAGCTGGAGGGAGGCCATCCAGAAAGACCTGTGGGGGCAGAGGGGGAGGGTGGTGGTGGCGCTGATGCGCTGAGCTGGGCGGTAATGGATGAGTAGGAGTTTGCTCTCTAGGAGTGGAGAGGAAAGGCATTCCAAGCCAGTGGAACGGCATGAGCAGAGAGAGCACGAGACACCAGGTAGCTCCCAGGGTAAAGGGTGGGCTCGGCCTGATAAGAGAAGAGGCTGAGGACAGTCAACTCTCATATCAACTCAACTTTGTTGCTAAGAAAAACGGAGGCCCCGAGAGGTTAAGTAAAATGCCCAGGACACACAGCTAACAAGCGGCAGCTCTCACGTGCTGCCTGCTTCAGAGTCTGAGCATTAACCATGGCACTTCCGGTGGAAACCTATTCTGGCCCCTGTGACCCCTGCAACCACAGCACTGGGCACAGCCAGAGCTCTGGCCTGGCTCTGAGGTCTGGAGACACCAGCCTGTCTGTCCCCCAGGAGCACTGGTACCTGCCGGGTACTGGGATTCCCCGCTCATCACCTGGGCACCTAAGCAGAGCCATGTGCATAGAGGAGGGAAACCGAGCCCCTCCCTTGCAGAGTTCAAAGTCTCTGGGGCAGACGCACAGAGGCCAGTAACTCCAGTATGTCACCACGGTGCGGTGGTAACAGCGACGATGGTGGTGAGTGACATTTGCTACGTGCAAGGCTTAAATGATTTCACGTGATCCTCATAAGAGCTCTCTGGGAAGGTATTATCCTCCCTCATTTATAAGTAAGGAAACGAGGACCAGAGAGGTTAAGTGACAAGCCGGAGGACACACAGCTTGGCAGGCAGTACCGCTTTTCTACGTAACTCCAACGCCCCAGGGTGAAACCACTGCCCTGCGCCCTGGGGGCACACCATGGCATATTTAACCCACACAAACTTTGGTGTATCTGCTCAGCAGCGAAAGAGAAAGAAAAGGAACAACGGAGCCCACAGCCCCCCTCAGTGAACAAACACTGGGCGGGAAGGAGAGAGGAGAGAGGGAGGAGCTGGGGGGCCCCTCTGTTCTCTCAGACGCTGAGAACTATTCATCACCTGCGCATCTTGCCACAGCGGATAAGACTTGAGTTACTAACAACTAGACCTTTTCATGCACGGTGGGTCTGAACCCAACCTCCTCACCCCCCGCCCCACCCCTTCATCTGGGTCAACCAGCGCCTGAGGGCGAAATATTAACCTGGAGACAGTGCAGGACACACTCAAATACAGGAGAGACTCCCTAACGGAGTTTACTTTTCCGTTCCCTTCCTCCCTCCCTTCCTTCATCCCTCTTTCTTTTTCCCCTTCTTTTGTTTTCTTTCTTTAAAAAATTTTTTTAAATGTTTATTTATTTTTTGAGAGAGAGAGAGAGAGACAGAGTGTGCGTGAGCAGGGGAGGAGCAGAGAGAGGAAGAGACAGGATCTGAAACAGGCTCCAGGCTCCAGCTGTCAGCACAGAGCCCGACGCGGGGCTCGAACTCATGAACCGTGAGATCATGACCTGAGCCGAAGTCGGACGCTTATCTGAACTGAGCCACCCAGGAGCCCTGTCGTTTCCTTTCTTATAAACAGTCACATGGTTCAAAACTCCAAACAACATACACACGCATGCCATTAAAACCTTGTTTCCTANCCCCCCCCCCGCTGCCCCCTCCCAAGGAAAACAGTTCTGGTTCTCTGATACAAACACAAGCAAATATGAATCTCTTGCTTCCCCCATGTCCCTGCTTATTAAAAACAAACCACTACCACCACCACCACCACCAACAAAACCCCCAGCATTCTAACCACACTTCCAGTCTCCTTGCTTCATTTCGCTTCTTCACCATGCCAGAGAATTCTCCTGAGGGATCTTTGAGAGTAATGTGGACCATATTTGAGTTTTGTCCCATGTGCTAGCCAAGCATGCAACCTCAACTTCTTGTGTGACTCCAACACAGCGCTCCAGGGGGCTGTGTGGACATAAAGGAAGAAGCCACGAACTTTGACGGAAAGCTGGGGAAAGCAGGACGGAAGAGAGAACAAATGAGTTGGGCACTGAAGGATGAGTAGGAGTTCGCTGGACAGAAAAGAGAGTGAAGGCTGTTCCCAGAGGTAACATGTGGGGAGCATGTTGGCTGAAGTGTGGGGAGCAGGGAGTCCACACATGGGAAGAAACACTGAGGGGCATCTCAGGGGGACTCTAACCTCAGCCAGGGGGTTGGTCGTGGTCCTACAGGCACTGGGGAGTCGTGAGCAGTTTCTAAGGCAGGGAAGTGATCGGATGAGGCGGGTGCTCTAGAAAGATCACTGTTGTGAGGTGGGGGTGGGTTGGAGGAAGACCAGTGCGGGGATGGCCACTGAACACCGATGGCCAGGACTGGGGCCTGGAGAAGGGTCCCAGGATGTGGGGAGTGATCACATACACGGGGGGTGACTTCCTGACACGGGACCTGCAGCCACAGTGATAATTATGATGACAGTGACATTAAAACAGCTTCCATTCCTGGGGTGCCTGGGTGGCTCAGTAGGTTGAGTGTATGACCTCTGCTCAGGTCATGATCTTGAGGTTCATGAGTTTGAGCCCCATGTCGGGCTCTGTGCGGATGGCCTGGAGCCTGCTTCAGATTTTGTGTCTCCATCTTCTCTCCCTCCCTCCCTCTCTCTCTCTCTCTCTCAAAAAAGTAAACATTTAAAATAAAAAAAAAAAAACAGCTTCCAGTCCTAAGTACTTACTATGCGTCAGTTGCTGTTCTGAGTGTATTTCAGGTACTGACACATTAATGCTCACAGCGGCCCCGCGAGGTATTAATGTGTATCTCCATCTCACACCCTAAGGAAATCAAGGCTCGGAAAGGTTCAGAGTTTTTGCCAGAGCTGTCCTCTGGTCATGGGGTGGCCGGGCCGTGGCCTCCTGAGGTGGGAAGGTCCACGCTACAGGCTCATTTTGGTGCTCACTGATCTGAGTGTCCAGCCAGAGCACCAGACCACTTTACTCTTCAGGACCCACAGCTCACTGCACCCTCTGGGCACCCGGGAGCCCCTGAGAGCTGAGGCCGGGAGCAGGCCTGGGCTCGATTACACTACCAGAGGCCCGTCTCCAGTCTGCGACCTGGGCAACGGTGCGCGAGGCCACTCCCAGGACCGGGGCTCTGGCTTCCCTGCCTGGCCTGGACTCGTCTGTTGGGACCCGAACTTTTCCACTGGAAACCTCACCCCCAAGGTACGTCTGAGAAGCCCTGCTCGGGCCCCCATCCTCCCCGTTGCCCCGTCTGCGGTCTCTACTTCCACCCTCCCTGAGACCGTCTCTGTGGTCCCCGAGGCGGGCAGAGGTGGTCAGGGCCCCTGAGCAGCCCCTCGGCATGGCGTCTCTCAGCCACGGCCCCCCGGACCCCCATCCTGGCTTTGTGAAGATGGGATGGCGTCTCCGCAACGGGGAGGAGCAGGGGACACCCGTCGGGGAAGGGATGAGTTCAAAGTAGCCTCAGTGGAAAGTTCATCTCCCACCACATCCTTCAGCTGTTTACCAGTTTGACGCGGTGCTGGCATCCTGACATGAAAAGAGGCTCACCCCTCACCAGCATCATCGAGGAAGGACCGAAATAGCAACAAAGGAAGACAAAGAACAGAGACAAAGGCAAGGAGGAGGGAGAGAGTGCGTGATGAGACAGAAGAAAATAATCAGGAGGCAACGTGGGTCGTCGCAGCCACATGAGGCCACCTTTATCCCCTTCTCCCCTCCCCCCACCCCAGCTGGGCACTGTCCTCAGTCCCTTAGCCCTGGGTGCCACTTGGACCGCAAGGGCTTCTCAGGGCAGCAGGATATTCTAATCTCCATTGTCTTCCAGGTGAGAAAAGTGAAGCCCAGAGAAGTCATGGAACTTGTTCGAGGTCACCCAGCTAGGACCCAGATGGAGGAGCCGGTCTGTAGGGGTTCCGGCATGCAGGCGGGAAGGAGAGAGGAAAGACGATGGAAAAGCAGAAGGGCGGGAGAAAGAGACGGGATGGGCTGGAGGCCCAGGAAGGATCCCGAAGCATCCTCTCTCGGGCAGGGACTGCCCCTCCCCCCACCAAGAGGACCCCAGCCTGATTCTGGCTGAAGGCAGGTGCCCCTTCCTGGCTGCTTGTCCAGTGCAGGAGAGAGGAGGAATCGTTCTCCAGCCACCACAGCTTTCTGAGCCACCCCCTCTGCCTGTAGGGTCCCCTGCCCTGCCCCCACCCGCCAGCAGAGCAGGCACCGGGCCCCTCCCGACCCTCTCCCGTCTCTCAGCAGGGAGAGAAAAATGACCCGCATCTGTAGCCGCAAACACATTCTCCCTTATGGGCCCGTGAGCCACACTCCACTGGAGCCTGAACACGGGGTGCTACTCCCCNNNNCTACTCCCCTCCCCCCCCGCCCCCCCTCCCACGGGCCTGGCATGAAGGCAGATGGAGGCAGCTCTGTCTGAGGATGAGATGCTAAGGGAACTGGAGTCAGTAACGCCCAGCTCTTCAGAGTGACTGACATACAGTGATACGTTTAGCCTTTAGCCGCACTTCCATGACAGCCACCCTCTTCTCCGCGCCGGAGCCCCGACTTCCCCCGAGGCTTGCTCGGTTTCCTGCGCCCACCTGCACTCCTTCCCCTCTCTGGGAGCCTACAGGACCACGCTGGGCGAGAACAGCCCATTCCTGGAGGTCCCTGTGGGGTCTCAGGTGCCGTAAGGCCACCATGGCCTTCTGTCCCCAGGCCACCTACCCGGGGGATAGTTAGTGCAGGACCCGAGGTAGCCAGGCCATCCTGCTCCTCTAGCTTCTGGGGAACACTCCAGAGTGTTTGGGGGAGGGGGGTGCAATAGCTGTGGGTCTTGTGGGTCTGAGGCTGCCTGGTGAAAATGCTGAGATACCTTCCTCTGGTTCTAGAAAACTCTCCTATCCATATTCAAGTCTTCCTGCTGCCTTGTTGGGCTTTTTTTCTCCACTCCCCATGTTACGGACGATTCGTTCAGATGAGATTTGCCCACATCTAAGTAAGCATGCCTTCCTCCCAGCCACTGACCAGCACTCAGGAGGGAGCCCCGCCCCCTGAAGCCCCGCCCCTGGAGCCCCGCCCTCTGAGGCTGAGTTTCCGCCCAGCGGTCTGAAATGGCCTATCTCACCGCCTGACCCACAGTCTCTAACCGAGCACCCTAGACCCGAACATCCCAGTGGGACAAGGAGCCAGAGGCAGAATGAACTTGATCGAAACCCATCCTTTCTCAAACCTCAGTTTTCCGTGTGTCTTCAGGTCTTCCTTTATTGGCGGACAATTTGTTCTCTGGTTACTTAATTTGTTCTCTGGTTACTTAATGCGGGCACATCTCACTTTATTGGGCGCTCCGCGGATGCTGCTGCGGTTTTCACAGATTGAAGGTTCGTGGCCCCCCCAGCATCAAGCAAGTGTGTCAGCACGACTTTTCCAACAGCATTGGCTCACTTCGTGTCTCTGGGTCACATATTGGTCATTCTCACAATGTTTCAAACGTTTTCATTATTGTTATAGTTGCCATGGTGATCTGTGATCAGTGATCTTTGATGTTACGGCGGTCATCGTTTGGGGACACCACGACCGCGCCCACCTAAGACCGCGAACCTTATGGGTGAATGTTGTGTGTGTTCTGACCGCTCCGCCTACCAGTTTCCCGTCCCTCTCCCTCTCCTTGGGGCCTCCCTGTTCCCTGAGATGCAATATTGAAATTTGGGAAATGACTAAGCCTACAACGGCCCAGAAATGTTCAAGTGAGGAAGAATCAATCAGTGCAGCAACCCTGATTGTCTCATTTTTAAGAAATTGCCTCCAGCCATCCCAGCCTTCGGCAACCACCCACCACCACCCGGATCAGGCAGCAGCCATCAACATCCAAGACCCTCCACCGGCAAAAAATGACTCACTGGAAGCTCAGATGACGGTTAGCGAATTTTAGCAATATTTTAAGTTAAGGTATGTACACTGTTTTTTATTTTTAGGCGTAATGCTGGGGCACACTTAATACACTTAATAATATAATGTAGTATAAACATAACTTTTATATACACTGGGAAACCAAAAAGTTCATTTGATTCTCTTTATTTCGACATTCACTTTATGGCAGTGGGCTGGAAGGAATCTATGATATCGTCACATTTTTAAAAACTTAAATGTATGGTAAAAGAAATAGCCACTTTGTAAAATATCCACTGTGTGCTTTTCAAAAATGCCAGCAAAACACAAAGACCCAAGAAGTATTTCAGACCAAAGGAGCTAAGGAGATAGAGCAACTGAATGCAAGGTGTGATCTGGGATTTCCTTTCGCCTAAAAGGACATTGCTGGGGCAGATGGAGAGATAGGAATGATGTCTACAGTTTAGATAATAGGGCTGTATCGGGGGGCACCTGGCTCAGTCAGCTAAGCACTGACTCTTAATTTCAGCTCAGGTCACGATCTCACAGTCATATGATCGAGCCTTGCGCAGGGCTCTGTGCTGAGCATGGAGCCTGCTTAAGATTCTCTCTCTCCCTCTGCCCCTCCCCTGCTTGCATGCGCTGGTACACACACACGCTGTCTCTCTCAAAAAATAAAAATAAAGTAAAATAAAAAGAATCAATTCCTCTCTACCTTGAAAAAAAAAAACAGTGCTGTATCAGTGTTAATCCCCTGGTTTTGATATGTGAACTCTGGTTAATGGAAGAAAATACTCTTGATTTTAGGAAATACACACTAAAATATTGAAGCATTTAGGAGGAAAGGGACAACCTACTTTTAAATGGTTCAGAAAAAAAAATTTCTGTTTGGGAAAGGGGTTAAGTCGGGAGGGGGTACTTAAGCAGTAAAATATTAACATTAGGGGATATTCAGCAATGAGCAGTATCCAGGAATTTTATATATGTGTTTTTTTTAACGTTTATTTACCTTTGAGAGCATACGCACGTGCACACAAGTGGGGGAAGGGCAGAGAGAGAGAGAGAGAGGGAAAGAGAGAATCCCAAGCAGGCTTCGTGCTGCCAGCACAGAGCCTCATGAACCCACAAACCGTGAGATCGTGGCCGGAGCCAAAACCAAGAGTCAGACACTTACCCAATTGCGCCGCCCAGGCACCTCTCTTTAAATTATTCTTGCCACTTTTCTTTAAGTCTGAACTTGTTTTAAAATGTAAAACATATCTAAAGGACGCACCACATTGCTGTTACAAGGGCGGAACCTCTATCACTTGCTACAAGGTGAAGGCCATTCTTAAAGATCAATGCCACTACTCTTGCTGGATACATTAGTCAGCTGAGTCTGAGCTAAGACCTGCCCGTTCCTGGTTACGTGTGGGGATGAGCAGGGCATGGGAGGTAGGGGACGTCCCCCGCCAGCCTGAGACGTTCTTTTTTTTTTTTTTTAATGTTTTATTCATTTCTAGGAGACAGAGAGAAAGAGAGCGCGAGCAGGGGAGGATCAGAGAGAGAGGGAGTCACAGACTGAAACAGGCTCCAGGCTCCGAGCTGGCAGTCAGCACAGAGCCAGACGCGGGGCTCGAACCCACGAACCGCGAGATCATGACCTAAGCGAAAGTCGGACGCCCAACCGACTAAGCCACCCAGGCGCCCCAGCCTGCGGCGTTCTTGATGTCAGAGTAAAGCTGGCACAGGGCTGCCCAGCACGTTGCTTTCTCACTGTGTGATCCGATGATAGTTAGAGTCCTGTCCTATGGCTATGAGCTCAGGGACATTCATTTCATGACAGTTTAAGGGGCGCCCTCAGTGCCCCGGTCCTGACAGAAGACAAGGTCCCTGCCCTCAGGAAGCTCACCGTGGAGGCAGAGACAGTTATGGGCGGTACTAGAACACGTGTCTGGGTAGGGCTCACTTCTCTGAATCCAGTGTTCTGGAAGTTTCCAGAATCCAGAGGCGGTGACCCCGGGGCTAGCAGGTACCCGGGGAGCAGGCACATAGCAGCAGCCGCCGGGAGCTGGGGGAGAAAAAAGGACGTCATCCGTGTGTCGGAAACGAGATGGCAGGACCCCAGCCGCACAGGCCATCCTGCCCAGGAGGAAAGAGAAGCCTGAGCCGACTCCATCTTTGGTGTCTTGTGTTGATTCCCCCTCTTACCCTGCAAACTCCCCTCCCCCGCTCCCTGCTCCAATGGCAAGTGAAGCTTTTCCCCCATTTTTCTTATGCCATATCACATTTTTAATATTTTATTTCATTTTAAATATTTTATTTTAGGGACACCTGGGTGGCTTAGTCGGTTAAGCATCTGACTTCGACTCAGGTCATGATCTCACAGCTCGTGAGTTCAAGCCCCGCGTTGGGCTCTGTGCTGACAGCCCAGAGCCTGGAGCCTGCTTCGGATTCTGTGTCTCCCTCTCTCTCCCTTCCCTGCTCTCTGTCTGTCTGTCTGTCTGTCTGTCTCTCTCTCTCTCTACTGTCCCTCCCCCCTCATGCTCTCTCTCTCTCTCAAAAATAAAATAAATAGAGAAACAAAGCGTGAGGGGGGAAGGGCAGAGAGAGAGGGAGACACAGACTCTGAAGCAGGCTTCACGCTCTGAGCTGTCAGCACAGAGCCTGATGCAGGGCTCGAACTCACAAACAGCGAGATCATGACCTGAGTCATAGTCAGACGCTCAACCGACTGAGCCCTCAGGTGCCCCTAACTGATACATTTGTGAGTGTGTCTATCATGAGCCGTTTTCTCTGCTCCTCTCTGGGGAATGCAAATATGAGTAGGACGTGGGGCTGACTGTCTTGGCTCCCACTGCTGGGAAGTACTCACTGAGCGTCCAGTGAAAGCTCTCGGCCCCTGCCCATCACGCCGGGACCTGCACACCACAAGAGTTGAACCCGGGAAAAGGAGACGCAGAAGGCAGCATCAGCCCCAGGCAGGGGGTGACTTTTGCCCACCTTGTTAACTGGGGGACCCGCAGGTCCCAGAGCAGGGTCTGGCCAGCCTCAGGCCCCATGTCGTGGGAAAGGATGGAAAGAGGAGGCGCGGCCTAGATTTCGAGTCGGGCGCAACAGGGACACCTGCCCTTTGAGAAATAGATTCGACCACTTTTACAGGGCGTCGGTAGGTCCTTGGTGAATTCTCCCCATTTGAAAAGTAGGCTTGCTGCTTCCTTGGACGTGTTTCCAAAACTACATGATGCTGCAACCTGAACATCTGTGTCCCGAAAAGGATGTGTGTGTGTGTTTTTTAAGTTGTAAATGGTTTGTCACTGTCATCCCTCATTTCTGCCCCAATTTCAAACAATGAAGGGGCTCAGCTTCCCTCCTCTCGGGCTTCCTCTGCCCTTCCCCTCCCCCCCACCGTGGACCCCTCCATCATCCCGCCCTCTGGGGGACACACCAGTTTCCTGAAGGTCCCAGACCCACCCCAGGGTTGTTCTTCGCTGTGGGAGCCCAGGCCCCACCTGAGGGAGCTCAAAGACCCCCTCCTGCAGGTGCTGAGCCCTTCGTGAACTGGGAGCGACGCCTCTGAACACCAAAGTCCCCTGGATACAGTATTTATTTATTTTTAACGTTTATTTATTTATTTAAAAGTTTTTTTAAATGTTTACTTATTTATTTACTTATTTAAATGTCTCTTATTTTTGATAGAGAGAGACAGAGCACAAGTAGGGGAGGGGCAGAGAGAGACAGAAACACTGAATCCGAAGCAGGCTCCAGGCTCTGAACTGTCCGCACAGAGCCTGATGCAGGGCTTGAACTCACCAACTGTGAGATCATGACCTGGGCTGAAGTCGGACGCTTAACCGACTGAGTTACCCAAGTGCCCCAATGTTTATTTATTTTTGAGAGAGAGAGCACAAGAGAGAGGGAGACACAGAATCCGAAGCAGGCTCCAGGCTCTGAGCAGTCAGCACAGAGCCCGATGCGGGGCTTGAATTCAACAAGACATGAGATCATGACCCGAGCCAAAGTCAGATGCTTACCCAACTGAGCCCCCCTATAGTACTTCTTAATTAAGCAAGATGAAAAGATGCAACAGAATTAGAGAACAAGCCTTTGGGGCATGGGGTGGGGATCTAATGCCAGCACTCGCCCGGGCTCCCTGACCCTGCCACACTAGGCGCTGCACCCTGTGCGGACGGCCCCGTGCTGGTCACCAACACGGTCGTGGCATCTGCAGCAGGGAAGACATGGCGGACCCATCTCTCATCTTCCCCTCAGGGGAAGACGCCCACATGAAAGCCGGAAAACAGTCACCTGCGATGCAGAATATTATCAGAGCCATCTCAGCAGCCGCCCCCTCCTCAGGGTGGCGATCAGTGGGATCTAAGCTTCTCCAGTCTGAGAGGCTTCCTCAGGTGGGTGGAGGTGCCGCAAGGCAGTGCCTGTAAGGGCAAGAGCAGATGGTTACCCAGGTAAGTCCCAGCCCCTCTTCCCGAAGCATCCAGAAATGGAGTGGTGGGCTGCGTCGCAAACCCACCAGATGACCGTCCCCAGCTTCATCTCTCTTGTCATCAGGAGACACGGCCGGCTTCCGAGTCAGGAAAGAAGGGACACTCCTGAGGCCGCCAGTGAGGGCGACATCCACCTTGGCCGTGAGGAAATCGGGGCTCTGGGGGCCCCAGTGACCACACTGGCCGTGCCAGAGCTGAGGCACACCTACGCTCCGAGTCCAGAGTCTAGGATTTGCCCCCTCAAAGGGTTGGTCTTGCACCCTGGAGCCCAGATTTGACCCAAAGATGTGCGTTCTTGAGGCCGGCTCGCTGTTTTTAATAGGTTTTTTTTTTTTTAATGTTTTATTTATTTCTAGGAGAGAGAGAGGGAGACAGCGTGAGCAGGGGAGGGTCAGAGAGAGAGGGAGATACAGACTCTGAAATAGGCTCCAGGCTCTGAGCTGGCAGTCAGCACAGAGCCTGACGCGGGGCTCGAACCCACAAACCGCGAGATCATGACCTAAGCGAAAGTCGGACGCTTAACCGACTAAGCCACCCAGGTGCCCCTGTTTTTAATAGTTTTTAAATGAACTGCCAGCATTTGGAAATCAGGAGATTTCACATTGATTTCCAGATTTCCAGTTTCTTTTGAAAATTTGGAAATGTTGACAATCCCAGACCTGGGATCTCAACAGTCGGCTACAATCAGATGAGACTAGAGCCAGAGAGAGGCCCCTTTGAGACGGGACAGGGCTGCCTGTGACCCAGGCTAGGACCCTGTTGGCGCTGAGCTTGTCACCTGTCACCCCCCGCCGCGCGCCCCCCACCGCCGACTTCCACAAAAGCCGGCAGAGCCGGCGGGGCCACATTTCAGCCATGGGAAAGCAAAGCATGCTGGTACCCTGGCTGGGGAAGCTGGGGGAAGTCAGGGGGAGACCCTGAATGCCCAGCTCCCCCTTCCCTCTGTTTCTGGTGCCTCCTCCCACTGGAGACCCCAGTGCACAGCCCACTGAAGTGGGCGGGGCCTTGCACAGCATGGCCTGCCTCCCTCAGTGTGGCTGCCCCTGGTCCGCCAGTGACCTCAGCCCTCCCTGCAAGCCCTGCATGAAAGAAGAGCTCTCCAGAGACAGAGATGAGAGGGCGTGAAAAGCACTGGCTCTGTCCTGCATGAGCTATTTGAGGTCTGCTCTGCACCCAGCCTCCCTGAGGCCTCCACAGGAAGTCTGTGGGCTGGGAACGAACCGGGAGTGGCTCTCAGGGATGTTGGAGGATGCTTGTCACGGGACAGACTGATTTGTTCAAACCTTTGTTCACCACAAACACTTCAATTGAGTGACGCTGGGAAGACCACCTTCGACAAAATGGCGGCCACCAACCCATGGCCGGTGCCTGAAAGCCTGCCGTTAGCACCCCACCCCTTCGGGTTAAGAAGCTGCCTCTTCAGGGGTCATTGTTAAAGGTGAGTACTCCTGGGAGGTATTGGCCATGAATACCTGAGTACGCCTTGCTTTCCCAGGCTTGCCCAATTTTTAAGATGGCAGAGAACTCAAATGCCACTTCGTCCCAGGGGCACGTTGTTTTCAGAGGAGAGGCCTGCATCTCTGAGCGCTGGAATGGCTCATCCAGGGCTGGGAGCAGAGCCAAACGACTAGGCAGTTTTCCTGAGTCTGTGGCAGGCAGACGCCTTCTGCAAATGGCCACAGAGTGAAGATTCCAGGCTTTGCCGGCCGTATGCTCTGTGTCACAACTACTCAACTCTTCCCTCATCCTGGGAAAGCAGCCAGAGACGAGGCAGAAATGAATGAGATTAGCTGTGTTCCAATCAGAGTCTATTTATGGGCCCCGAAATTTGAATTTCATACAACTTTTATGTGTCACAAAATATTCTCCTTTTTTAACTTATTTTCAATCACATCAAAATCTAAGAGCCTTTCTTCATTTGCAGGCCGTGCAAAAACCAAGGCCCAGGCCTGACCAGCCAAGGGTGAGAGTTTTCTTCCCCCACCCCCACCCANTCTGCTTGTTTTCTAAAATGTTGCATCAAGAATCTGATGAGGCAGGATGTGATTCATATTTCATATTCAATGTCACATTTTAAAAACTGACAAGTTAAAAAACCCACTGTTACCATTACCCTTTGCAATGAACCCAGTGGAATAGAATGTTGATATCCGTCCTTCTTTTCTCTTTCCAAATATTTTTATTGCGGTAAAATACACACAGGGCAAGATTTACCATCATCCCCATGTTTAAGGGCACAGCTCAGTGTATTAAATACATTTGTCACGCAGTACAGCCGTCCCCAGAGCCTGTTTCGTCTTGTAAAACTGACTCTCCTCGCCCTCCCTGGCCCCAGGCAGCCCCCATGCTATTCTCTGACTTTATGATTGTGACCACTCTGGGTACCTCACAGGAGTGGACTGTGCAGTAGTATTTGCTTCTTTGCAACTGGCTCATTTCACATAGCATCACGTCCTCAAGGTCCATCCGGGTCGTATCAGGTGTCAGAAATTCCTTTCTTTGTACTCAGCCTTTTGGGCTGAAAAATATTGTAAATATAAGCCACATTTTGCTTATCCATTCACATCTGTCAAAGGGTTGCTTCTACATTTTAGCTGTTGTGAACAGTGTCACCAAGACATGGGTATTGAAATGCAGCAGAATATACCACCCCAAAATACACCACTTTGGCATGAGGATTATTTTGAGTTAAAGCCACTTGGAAAACAGTGAATACAAGAAAAACACTCTGGCCTTCTTTCCTTTTCTCGAAGGCAGGAGATGAAATCCCCATGTGAAAGATGTAGCCTTCCTTATAAGACCAGAAGGGAAGTAACATTCTTATCATCAAGGACCAGAAGTTGAGATCGAGAAAATTCTGTATGAACAGAATTCGTTAAAATTCTTGTCTCCCTTTAGCTTCGCGTATGGTTTAGTTTCTTTCCCACAATTGCTATTCTTTGTTTAACCTGTTATAAAAGCATGCAGGCTTTACCACGTCTTTGAGTTTTCATTCATCACAAGGCCTCTCGTCATGTTACATGTTGTAAAAGTGCTTTTCTCCTGCTAACTAATCCATTTTAAGTTTATCAAGTCCAGCCAGAAACCGAACAGAGAAGAGGTAAAACTTTGCCTCCTCGGGGGGTGCCTGGCTGGCTCAGTCCATGGAATGCATGACTTTTGATCTTGGGATTGTAGGTTTGAGCCCCACGTTGGGGGAACAGATCACTACAAGATATAATCTTAAAAATAAATGCCTCCCCCACAGAGTACAACCATCATCTATTTAAAAAATACATTTGACTCTTGGACAACACAGGGGGTTAGGGGCACCAACGGCCCTCCCCACATAGTTGAAAATCCACATATAACTTTGGACTCCCCCCACATTTAACTACTAATAGCCTACAGTTGACCAGAAGCTTTGCCAGTAACAGAAACAGCCAATCAACACATATTTTGTATGGGATATGTATTATGCACTGCATTATAATAAGGTAAGCTAGAAAACAGAAAATATTATTAAGAAAAAACATAAGGAAGGGAAAATACATTGACAGTGCTATACATACATCGTTAGAAAAAAAATCCTCATATAAATGGACCCACCAGTTCAAATCCGCATCGTTCAAGCATCAATTGTACATGAGTAAGTCCTTCTTTAACGGTTAGCACTTTCACATCCTTCTTTAGTCTCCTTGGGCACTTATTCTAATCCTTCCATATAATATTATCCTCTTATATTTTCCTACTTTTAAGTCTTATAATAATCCTCTTATGTTTTGAAATAATATATAGATTAAAATATTAAAACTTTACCATTTCCTGTGGTCATGAGGCTCTGATCAAATTTTCCCCCTTGACCATGTGGTCATTATAATTATTCTTAGCACACAAATCACAGTAACATGAGTATCACAATTTTGATGAACGATGATTAGTCGCAAAAGGCTAAATCTTACTGGAAAGGCATCTCTCTCTTATTGAGGTGTTTAGATCTTTTCTCCCCTCATTGAGTCAATGCATCCACGACTATATATTGTTTATTAAACAAGACAGGCACCAGCGTCCTGTCTTTCATTTTTATAGCTGTGCACACCGGCCAGATGACACTGGACGGGATTTTTTTTCTAGTGAGGCTACGCAATTGTTTCAGCTGTGTCCAGCTTAGATGCCAAACATCACAAAGAAATCGGCATCAAATTCATTTTTAATTTTTCGGATTCTGTTGAGGATAAAAAAATAAACGAGGACCCATCCAACTTGCAAAATTATTTGTTCCCTTGGAGTCACTTAAGTCCTTGTCACCAGTGCCGACACCTCAAATCATCCCTCTGTGGGTGTCCCAGCAGTTTGTTACGGGGAGGGGGTGGGTTAGGTCTACGCGGTGTTAGTAACGGGGAAGAGGAAAAATTATGAAAGGGAACAGAAAGACATGGTCGAGGGGGAGTACAGGGGTTGCTGAGGACCTGGAAATAGAGTCCCCAAAGACTCTTGGGGGGCCCCTTCCCACATGAAGACCACCAGCCTAGTGCAAAAATGAAGAGGGGCAGATTCCTCTGTGCTAAGAACCGCAAAAACCCTCAGCATGAACTACTGGGTCCAAACCCTTGCACTGGGGGGCTGGTCAAGCTAGCATGGCTCCTGGCAGCCTATGGTCCCATCCCTGGGGTGACCCAGCCCCCTCAAGCTCCTGTCTGGAAAAGCTCAAGGTGGCCAGAGAAATTTACTCTGTGCTCCAGCCGACACCTAAGGATGGCACCCTTTCCATGGAGCATTTATTGGGGTCGGTGGGGGGGGAAGCTTAGAATCGTAAAGCTTTTCTCTGTCCCTCCCAGATGTACCCACATCTCCCACCACCCAGGGCTGCCTCTCTCAAGGACCCGAAGGCCATTCCTTTGTATGTAATTGTCAGGAAGGACGGGGCCTCGGCTTCCCTGCCTCAAAGTAGAATCCTAGCTTTGATAAATGCCAGTTAGCAGACACCAGCTAACCTAATCAGTTGTCACTCGCCAACCCTCATATCATATTTTCACTCCCTCAACTCTGCTCCAGCCCCTTCACTGCACCCTCACCCTCTCTCCAGACTCCCTAGTCAGGCCGTGTGACTGGCACTTGAGCTCAGTTGACACACTGGACTGTCCCCTCAATGCAGGAGTTGACATCTCCCCTCCCCCCAGCAAAACCACTGACGCTCTTCGCTGAGGGATCTGAGGCCAGATGGGGCCAGAGAGCCCTTCCCAGGAGTGCTCAACGCCCTCACGGACACCGGACACCCCCCCGCCCGTCCAGCCAAGATAAAACAACAGCCTTCGAGGGTCAGCAGCCCTTGCTCATGGAAGTCTCGCCACCCCCACCCCTCCTTGTCTTCTCTAAGCAGAGGAGTTATCTGCTGGTGCCCCGGTGAGCCCAAGCCAGACTCCCCAGGGAACACACTGCTGTCCCCCTAAGCTGAGGAAAGTGCCCCCCATCTGGAGGGGACAGACAGGACCCTGACCTTTGGGCCCTGGAAGAAACCCTCACGACGCTTCAAGATTGCCTAGTGCAAGGATCGCATTGTCTGGCAAAAGTGGGAGCTGAGGGGACTGGGTGACCTTCCCGAGGCCACAGAGCTAGTCACAGGCCCTCACTCTCTTCCACTTCAAACAACCCCGAAGGCTGTAAACAGTGCTCGTGGCCTGGCACGGGACATATGCCAAGTGCATGTTTGCTGACTGACAGAGGGCGGCTCTGAGTCCCCTGCGCTAACGTGTCAGTCACCCTCGGCCCACCCTGACGCCAGCGGCGGGAGGTCCCCGAGGCTGTGCTGGGCGTGGAAAGCCAGCATCGAGCTGTATATGGTAAAAATCTAACTTGACACTTCCCTTCTTTTGAAATGGGGCAGTGTCTCTCCCCTGTGGGGATGTAAAGCTGTCCTCTCGTCGTAGGTTCTGGAAATCCTAAGGCTCAGCACACTTCCTAGGGCGTGGCAGGGCTGAGGCTGACGCTGAGGGAACGTTTAGGGATGATCCCGCTGGCAGGGGCATGGACTGCTTGGCCCAGAGAAACCCAGGTTGTACAATTTCCAGCCTTGTGGGCCTCCTTCGGGGCCTCTGGAGCGACGGGCATAATTTGGGTGCGA
>NW_027536465.1:2896619-2896910 GCF_008692635.1 Crocuta crocuta
AAAATAAAAATATGTAAAAAAAAAGAAAGAAAGAAAAAGAGGGAAAGAGAAAGAAAAAAGGAAGAGAAAGAAAAGAGAGGGAAAAAAAGAAAGAGAAAGAAAAGGAAAGAAAGAGAGAGAGAGAAAGAAAAGAAAGATGGAGAAAGAAAAAAGGAAGACAGAAAGAAAAGAGAGAGGGAAAGAGAGGAAGAAAAAAAGAGAAAGAAAAGGAAAGGAAAGGAAGGAAGGAAGGAAGGAAGGAAGGAAGGAAGGAAGGAAGGAAGGAAGGAGGGAAGGCAGGAAGGAAGGAAG
>NW_027536465.1:2897047-2909216 GCF_008692635.1 Crocuta crocuta
AAAGGAAAGGAAGGAAGGAAGGAAGGAAGGAAGGAAGGAAGGAAGGAAGGAAGGAAGGAAGGAAGGAAGGAAGGAAGGAAGGAAAGAGAGAGAGACAAAGAAAGAAAGATCCTGCCCCGCCCAGTCACTCCCACCACCCCAGCCCCAGGAAACCACCCAGGGGCTTTCTGTCCCTATGGCTGACTTGGTCATTTCCAGACTTCTATAAAAATATAATTGTACAATATCTATTCCTGTGTCTGCTTTTCTCCCTCAAGGCCATGTTCTGAGGTCCATCATGCAGTAGTGTTACCGCCGTCTGTCCTTTTTTATTGTTATGCTGACGTGTGGATATATACCAGTTTGTCCCTCTACCTGGTGATGGGCACGTGGGCAGTTTCCAGCCGGGAGCTCTGATGAGCGAAGCTGCTGGGAACATTCATGCCCAAGCTGTGTGTGGACACAGCTTTCATTTCTCTCGGATAAACACCCAGAAGCGGAATTATTATGCTTTCTGGTACATGCATGTTTAACTGTATTCGACGCCATCCAACTGTTTTCCAAAGTGAATATTTCCATGTTTATATTTCCACCAGCAAAATTGTTTCTAAACAGCACGTTAAATTTTCAAATACTGTGCTCGATGCTTTTTTTTTTTAATTTTTTTAATGTTTTATTTATTTCTAGGAGAGAGAGAGAGAGACAGCATGAGGAGGGGAGGGTCAGAGAGAGAGGGAGTCACAGACTCTGAAACAGGCTTTAGGCTCTGAGCTGGCAGTCAGCACAGAGCCCAACGTGGGGCTCGAACCCACAAACCACGAGATCATGACCTAAGTGAAAGTCGGACACTTAACCGACTAAGCCACCCAGGCACCCCTCAAATACTGTGCTCGATGCTTTTCTTCCTCCTCTGGTGCTACGGAGTGTCCAGGAAGTCCACGAAAGCGATTATTTATTGCACTTTTTTTTTCCAGGCTAATGATTGGATACATTGTTTCAAGTTTACAAGTACTTTATGGGGAAAAGCATCTAGAGGCTAAAGATTGGAAATGCAACTAACCATGGTTTAAAGTAAGTGTGTTTCCTGAGATTGTGGACACCCCCAGCATGCAGAAATCACTGGGGGGGTGGCGGGGAGGGTCACCTAGACCTTGTAGGCATTCTATAATAACAGCTGTGGTTTACTTCCTGGCCAGGAAAGCTACACTTATTTTGTAGAAAATTCAGGAAATAAAAAAAGAACAAAAATATAGCTCAAAATCCTCATTATCAACATGCTAGGATTCCTTCCTGTGTGTTTTGCCTGTGTGTTTTGCTAGACGGCTATGTGGGCATTTGATGATGCTTACTGTACTTTGTTAACTTCCTAAAACAGCTCCTTATTTACAAAAGCATTTCCTCCTCTTAGCAAAAATTCAAAAATAAAATATCAATTGTAAAAGAGAAAGAAGAGGTCTTCCCCAAAGCCAACAATCTGTGCATCTTGCCCAAATGTATCACTTCTGTTCAGCCCTTTGCATAAGTACCCGTATAGGAGCACCATGTGCTTTTAAAGACATATAATTTTAAAATTCATAGGATTTTACACCCTAATGTTTTCTTCACCTAGTAATATGTCATTAAAAATCCTCAGAAAACAAAGCCTTTAATGTCTACCTAAAGTCCATGTATAATTGCACCTTAATTTTTTCAACTATTATTCAAATGTTGAGCACTTTGGATGAGACCCTTTCTGTGTGTGTGTGTGTGTGCGCGTGTGTGTGTGTGTGCGCGCGCGCGCATGCATCAGAAGGCCATAATAATCACCCTTGTCAGTAAATCTTGGCTTCATTACTGGTTCACTCATTCATCTTGCTTAAGGTAAAGTCCCAGAGCTAGAATTTCTAGAATTTCACATAGTTTTTACTAATTAAAAACAAACTATTATCTCTAAAAATGTTTTCACCAATCTCCTCTTCAACAGATCAAAACTCAGTTGAATTGTTCGTAAACAAACTATTCCAGAGCACAAAGTTATTCCTTGTTGTCCACTTAACTTGCAGCTTCATGATTCTTAGACTGGGTTTTGAAAATCTGCTGATTGTCCACGATCTGCCTTTTCATTTGCAACTTGCTTTGATGTTCACCTGTTTTCCCTTCAAGTCTCGTCTTTTTCTTATGGAACCATGAAAGTATTTCATATATTTGTGAATCCCCAGCATTTATAACAATGCCTCCGCCATCAGAAACATCAATGTTAAGTGAATGAATAAATTTCAGGAACACTGGTCTTTTTTCCTACATGTTGCAAATATGTGCTCTCAGTTATCCGCTTAAATTTTTGCTCATGATGCTTTTGGGTTGTGCTTTTTGTTTATATCACCTCTCTTATTTTGAAATAAATCGACTCATTAGCTATTGCCCGAGTACAGTTCCTGTGGGCCCTTCATACATTTCTTCTCATTCATAGCCTCTTAGATAAGCAGGATACGTTGTCAACAGCGGGAAAATATTGGTGCAATATTATTAACCTCAACACAGTGTATGACTACTTTTTATTATCATTGTACACCATCTGACACATCATTAGCTCCCCATCGACATTTCAAAATATTGATTAGATGAGAATATGGAGAAATTCTATTTTAATCTAAATGCCTTCTTCTCTGAAAATACAAGATTGTTGTACAAAATGCCTCCACTGTTATTTTTCTTTTTTTGATTCCCNCAATCTGTTCTCTGTGTTTATGATCTTGGTTTTTTCTTTCTTCTTTTTAGATTCCACCTATAAGTGAGATCATACAGTATTTGTCTGTTTCTGCCTGGCTCATGTCGCTTAGCATAGTGCCCTCAAGGTCCATCCATGTAGTGACAAATGGCCAGATTTCATTCTTTCTTATGGCTGAATAACATTCCAGTGTGTGTGTGTGTGTGTGTGTGTGTGTACTGTCATTTCGTTATGTTTTCACCCATTGATGACACTTAGAATTGTTTCCACATCTTGGCTGTTATAAATAATCCTGCAATAAACATGGGGGTGGGCAGGTGTCTTACGACATACAGTGTTTCCATTTTCTTCAGATGTATACCCAAAAGTGGGATTTCTGGATCATAAGGTATTTCTAATATTAATTTTTTGAGGAACCTCCAGAGCACCAGTTTGCATTCCCGTTACATGTTGCAAATATGTGCTTCGTTATCAAATAGCTTACATTTTTGTTCACTATGTGTATTTATTTACAGAACTTTAAAATCGACTTCTATTTTCCCTTTGTGTGTGTGTGTGTGTGTGTGTGTGTGTGTGTGTGTGTGTGTGTGTTTTCATTATTGGGTGTTTAGCGAGCCTTTCCTTTGTCCTTAAATCAGGTAAACATTGGCCTGTATTACCTCCTCCTTCTCTTTTTACAGAAATCTAAAACTTTAATAATTAGAAAGGCAAGCTTTCTTTCACCACTCCCATGCTTCAGAAATGTCCTGGTAATTCTCATCAGTTTATCCTTCAGGTGAACTTGAAAATGACTTAAGTTCACCCTCCCTCCCATCACACACATCAATCCTGTTTGGGTTTCGGGAGAATTGCTTTGAACCTGTGAGTTAGGAGACTCAGTCTTTCCAGCCAGTATTTCATGAGGCCCTTGTGACAACCCTCGCTTCACGTCCTTTGGATGTTTGTTGGATCGAACTGGAAGGGATGCAAGGGGTCGTTAGGCCAGCTGTAGGTGACACTGTAATGCCCATGGCACCCGATTTTCAGCCTGACATACCTCAGACAGCTCAAAGATGACTGATTTAGCGAATGTTTTTAAGAGACGGTTACCACGTTGGAATGTAAATTGGTAGAAGGCTTTTTAAAGCAATTGGAAAATACCTGCGGAGAGTAGAGATGCCTGTGCGTCCGCTCAGAAGACCCACGTGAGGAGCTAAGAACACAGTGTGGATGGACATATGTGCACAAGCGTGTCCTTCGGCATCTGTATCATAAGGAAAAACTAGAACCAGGTGCCCATCATCAAGGAAAACCATTCAGTCATTTCCGGCAGGCAGATCAGATAGAATTTGAGGCCGCTTTCAGAAGTGATTCTTTTCATAAATTCCAGCCAACAATGGCCAACAAACAAGGATTACCCATAATACTCTGAATGGTAGGGCTGGCTAGGATTCTTTTTTCTATGAAAAATATCAACAACAACAACAGTTTTCCAGGGCCCCTGGGTGGGTTCAGTCAGTTAAGTATCCAACTTGATTTCGGCTCAGGTCACAATCTCACAGATCGTGGGTTCAAGCCCCATGTCGGGCTTTGGGCTGACAGTGGGGAGCCTGCTTGGAATCCTCAGTCTCCCTCTCTCTCTGCCCCTCCCCCGGCTTGTACTCTTCCCTCACTCTCTCAAAGTAAATAAATAAACTTAAAAAAAAAATAGTTCTCCACGATGTATGTCTTTGATGATTTTTAAAACTTTTTTTTACATTTTTTTGAAGTTTATTCATTTTTGAGAGAGAGAGAGACAGAGTGTGAGCAGGGGAGGGGGCGGAAAGAGAGAGGGAAACACAGAATCTGAAGCAGGCCCCAGGCTCTGAGCCGTCAGCACAGAGCCGGATGAGGGCTCGAACTCACAAACCATGAGATCATTGACCTGAGCTGAAGCTGGGCACTTAACCCTGAGCCACCCAGACATCCCTAAAATGTATTTTATTTTATTATTTTTTTTAAATGTTTTTTATTTATTTCTAGGAGAGAGAGAGAGAGAGAGAGAGAGAGACAGCGTGAGCAGGGGAGGGTCAGAGAGAGAGGGAGGCACAGACTGAAACAGGCTCCAGGCTCTGAGCTGGCAGTCAGCACAGAGCCCGACGCGGGGCCCGAACCCGCGAACCGCGAGATCATGACCTAAGCGAAAGTCGGACGCTTAACCGACTAAGCCACCCAGGCGCCCCCCTAAAATGTATTTTAAATGAGCCATTAACGGTTTTCAATATTAATACACTTTTTTTTTATAACAAATCTATACTCGTTGAAAGGCTAAAGGCTGCACAAAACTTACAGAAGAAAAAGGAAAATAATCTAGAATCCTACCACAGGGAGAGACTCATCTCTAACATTTTGTTGTACAGTAACAGAGAGACATACAGACAGACAGATGGATAAATAGATAGATGGTAGCTAGCTAGCTAGATGATAGATAGACATTATACACACACAGAGATACTGTTTTGCTAACTGCTTCTTTCATTCATCAGTATGTCATGGACATCCTTCCACATCAATAAAAGTCAATCTGTGTCATTCTTTTTTAACGGTCTGCATTAAAACATTACCACCCATGCAGAGTGTTGCTGGGCATACCGATTTATTTAACGAGTCCCCCACTGATGCACATGGAGGTTGTTAGGAATATTTCCCTTAGTAATTAGCATCCCAGTTAGTGAGCCGGACTGGGAGCAATCTGCCAAGCTAGTTGGCAAATCTACTATGAATTCACCGTCCCCATCAGGATCTCAGTCTCCTCCTCGGCAACGCGAGGACGTGGAGAACATCAAATGACTTCCGAGATGTCTCCAGCTGCAGCCATCTCTGATTCCTTGAGGTGGCAGCTGATTTTTCAAGAACATGAAGGGTTCAGTGTAATTTGAAATAAATGGCACAACTAAAAATAGCGTCCCCCTCTCAGATGAGACTGTAAAGGGCCCTGGGTCCCTGCCAGGCTCACTTCCTGATCCAGAGAGCGACTAGAAAGTGACTTCCACAGCCATCTAGGGCCACAAGCCCTTGGGAATGCAGCTCTGTCTCTGGGTGGGCATCAGCGGAAGCCGGCACGGTGACGACGGCGTCCCCTGTCCCGCCCGGTCACCTGCAGACCCCTCTCTGTCCTGCTCTTCTTCCCTGCATCTTTCATTGGACCTCAAAACTGCACGCATTAGGATGCCTTGAGCTCTGGGTTTGCTCTGCAGAAAATCTCCCAATAATCCCCCTGCGAGTAACACCAGACCTGCCGCAGATGCTCTCGAAATGGGCCTCGCCCTTGCAAAGAGCTTCGGGGGTTGCATAGCAAGCACGAGAGTGAGCTTCGACTGGGCGCAACAGCACCGACCCAACGGCAACAGCAGAATAGCCTAACTGAGCACCTACTACGCACTAGGCACTCTCCTGAGCACATCTCATGCCTCACTCTATTTCTGAGGCCTGGGCAGTTCCCAGGACGTTTAGGGAAGACCCTCGTCAAGAATCCCAGCTTTACACAGCATCTCTGACCCTCGAAACTGGGCTTAGAGAGGCTCAATCTTCTGGCTAATACATAAGTGTTTGCTGCCACAATTATTAAGGCCCCTTTCACACACATTTGTTTGCTTTGGCCCCGGACGAACTGCTTTCACTGAGGTGCTCTGGGGCAGACCTTTCGGCCTTGAGGGAGTTCATAAGAAAGAGCCCCATGAAACTTCCTGTTGGTTGCTCCTATTGACGATGAGAACTGTCTTTAAACGCAAGAGAGGGCCCTCAGGCCGCTGGGTTTACCTCTTTGCTTTGGCCACCAGGAAACTCAGAAGCAAACAAATGCCTCCCCACCTATCAGATGGACAGAGCTTTTAGCATTGTTGCATCATGGGAAAAACCTTCCCACCGAATTCATCCTCAAGTTCAGCCTCTTTTTCCTATCATGCAGGTTTCTCTAATTTTTCAACCTGTTCCCTTTTGTCCGCTGCTGCCTCGTATTCTTGGTGGAACGAGAAGAGCAGTAACTGAATGTCAGAAGTCAGGGCAGGACAGAGGACCGGTCACCCGGTGACTGACTCAGTGATTGGAGGAGGTGTCCTCGTATCAGTCGCAAACTGATCCGAGTCACCCCTAGTCCCTAACTTCAGAACAAAGGGCGTCAGCAGCCCTTTCTACGTTTTCTTCAACCATCAAAACAGACCTGTCCTTCTCGCCCACCAGGTAAAGGGACAAAGTCAGGCAATTAAAACTGCCCTTAAAAGGCCACCCGTGGATCCTCTAAATGAGCGGCCTCCCTGGTTCTAAGGTGGCTGAGAAAAAGTCTCAATTAAAAACCCAAAACAGGGGCACCCGGGTGGCTCAGTCGGTTGAGCGTCTGACTTCAGCTCAGGTCATGATCTCACAGGTCTGGGTTCGAGACTGGCGTCTGGCTCTGTGCCGACAGCTCAGAGCCCGGAGCCTGCTTCAGATTCTGTGTCTCCCTCTCTCTCTGCCCCTCTCCTCCTCCTGTCTCTCTCTCTCTCTCTCAAAAATAAATAAACATTGAAAGAATTTAAAAACACACTAAAAATAAAAACAAACCCTTTCGCCCCTAAAGCTCCTGCGCTATTGCAGAAGAGCGGGAGACATTCAGCCTCAGGCGCGCGTCTGCCCTGCCCCGGACCGAACAGCCCCCTCCTGGTGCTCATTAAGCCATCTGGCAGGCTGTCTCCCAACCCCGCAAGCCCTGCCTTGGGCCCAGCCACCGTGTGAGGCCCCAGAGTGCGCCCCTCCTCCCCCACGACCCCTCCAGGCCCCGGGGCCTCTCCTCATTCCTCCACTTCCTTTCCACCATTGCAGACTCAGCATGTCGGGCAGGTAGGCAGGTAATTGCTTCCAACTCTCAACCTCCACCAGGTGGCTTGGGGGGGGGGAGGGAGGGGAGGGCTGCTGGGGTGGGAAGGAGGACTTTTTTTCTGGAACCAGCAGCTGTCTGCTCTTAAAGGGCCAGCATAGTTTGAAGGGACCTCATAGCTACCTGCTTGGCTCGCTGCCACCATTTCTTTGTAACGAAATCTCAAAGAGGGATGGCGAGCCGTCCACACCGCCGGCTCTGTCGGGCCCAAATGAGGATAAAGCCCCACATCCAGACAAGCATCACAGAACAGCGCTTCTAAAGGAACGCTCCGAAATACCACGGGGCCCCAGCAACACACTCACGCACTCATTCCACGGACGTTTACAGCTCCTGCACCTCTGACCTTGAGCTATGACTTTGCCTCATTGGGCTTCTGACTTGTTACCCGGTGAGATGTGGGTAATCGTGGTGCCCACCTCACATGACTAACTGGCTGTTTACTTCCCTTCTCAGTGTCTGCTTCCTCAGCTCCCTGGGTGGTTGTGATTCTAAGTGAGCTGGAGCATGAGAGGCGCTCAGGACAGCAGGTGCACACTGCTGTGATGGTGACAGCGGCCATCTGGGACGATGTGGCAGCTCAGGGCCCGGCAGATAGTAAGTGCTCAGTAAATCCTAGCTGCTGGGGCTCTGCGGTTATTACTACGGCTAAGTTTTCAAAGCCCTTGACATGTATTTTTCACACACACTCAAAGCCTGTTCAGCTGAATTCTGTTTTCTTTGAATAACCAACCACAGCAATTTCACCCCTGGGGGAAGACGATGCTTTTCTTTTCTGTTTTTTTCTATCTGGAAATGAAACTAGGCTTTGTGATGGAAAATCATTCATTTAATTTTATTTCCTTCGTTGTCCTTTTTTAAAAAATGAATCGACTGAGGCTCCATTGAGCTTTTACAGCCCCGAAGCGCTGCTCTGTGTCCCACGCAGGCCACTTTGCTTGGAGCCTGGCCCGCCTGCTGGCTGGTGCTGCTCCGTGCGACTCCAGTTTCCCCCACATGGCCCCACCGGGTTCTGCCTCATGGCGCCTCCTGTCACACCCCGGGACCTTCCCTGGCTGCTCTACCACCACCCAGCCTGTCTTGTTTTTCTTTTTGTTCATTTTTTTAATATTTATTTTTGAGAGAGAGAGAGAGAGATAACACCAGCGGGGGGGGCGGGGGTCAGAGAGAGAGCGAGACAGAATCTGTGGGCACAGAGCCCGACACGGGGCTCAAACCCGCAAACCGTGAGATCATGACCTGAGCTGAAGTCAGACTCTTAACCAACTGAGCCACCCAGGCGCCCCTCAGCCTGTCATTTTTAATGGCTGCTTAATGCCAGCAGCTTTTCGGCCCTTCTGTTAGTCACATGTTAGGTAGCACATCGGTTTTCCTACCCAGTAGGCAAGTCCACTTAGACATTTAAACACACAGATCTTTCTCCTTTGGATCGTGTCCTTAAAGTTAGCACATTTAAAACAAGAAATGTAACCATAGGTATCCTGATTTAAAGGTAACATAGGGGCGCCAGGGTGGCTCAGTCAGTTACGCATCCCACTTCGGCTCACTCAAGTCATGATGTCACGTTTCATGAGTTCGAGCCCCACGTCAGGCTCTGGGATGACAGCTCAGAGCCTGGAGCCTGCTTCGGATTCTGTGTCTCTCTCTCCCTCTGCCCCTCCCCTGCTTGTACTCTACCTCTCATTCAGAAATGAATAAACATTTAAAAAAATTTTTAAAGGGAGATTGGAGCATGCCGCCCCAAAGTAAGCCACTTTGGCCTAAGGATTGTTTTGAGCTGAAAGCAACTCTCTCTCCACCCTCCACTTTTCTGTCTGAAAGTAGGGCATACATTTCCTCTTGTAAAGGTAACATAAATTCCCACCCGTAAAGGCGTCTCCCTCTCCCATACAGGGAAGAGGACGGTGACTATTAATCACCAGAGATGAGTTACCAATGACAAAGGCACCAACTTGACCCTGGGTTACAAACCTTACTAAGTAACCCTTATCTTTCATTATTTTCCCTCATATACTCACCTTCCCACAGCTGACTCCCTAGTAGTGCCCTCCCTCACCTCANGGCTTAAGAACCTCATCACACCCACTCTTCCAGTCCTGACCAGGGCCCTCCCTCCCAAGGCTGGAAAACCCAACACTCAAATCTATCTTCTTTGGGTTTTCACCTCTTTCCTGTGAAGCCCTCAAATCCATGCAAAATAAACCTTTTATCCTATTAATCTTTCTTTTATCAATTTAATTTACATGCCTCCAGTACTGAACCTAAGAGGGTAAAGGAAAAGTTTTTTTTTTAAATCTCCCTTACATAGTTCTACGTTGACATTTAGAAAGTGCACAAACATCTAAAAAAACCAAAATTCATTGCCCATAAGAAGCCTCTCCACCACTGAGACAATCCGTGCTCCCACTCAGGCATCGCTTTTTCTAGCCTTCCCACCCGTTTCTGCATCTATACATATGAAGTGTGTGTCTATAGAACAATGTCAAGGTCAAGGGAGTTGGAGTCTCAGAGACCCGGGCGCCACTGCTCTCATGATGTCACCTCCTAGCCATGCGACCTTGGGCATATCATCTCGCCTTCTAAAGCTCATGTTCTCTGGGCTCCTGGGTGGCTCAGTAGGTTAAGCGTCTGGCTTCGGCTCAGGTCATGATCTCACGGTTCGTGGGTTCGAGCCCCATGTCGGGCTCTGTGCTGACAGCCAGCTCAGAGCCTGAAACCTGCTTCGGATTCTGTACCTCCCTCTCTCTCTGACCCTCCCCTGCTCACGCTGCCTCTCTCTCTCTCAGAAATAAATAAAACATTAAAAAAATTAAGGCTCATGTTCTCATCTGTGAAATGGGGAGAAGAAGATTTGCCTCACCAGGATTCTATAAGCTAAGACTTATTAAGGACTTCAAGGACTGATTAACAGGGCCTGGAACATGGTGAGTGCCTTCTAGGTGGGTGCTATTCAAGTAAATAATCAGTGGCCAATATTTTAAAAATTTTAAAAATTATACATTATATACTTAATAGGTGATCAACTTAAAATACGGTTTTAAAAATGCCACTTAAAGTATATGGCGTTGCTGGGATTACCCTGTAAATCCAGCTTGAGAGTGTCGCTTCACATCATGTCGATAATGTGTTTCCTATCATTTCGGGCAGTCACGTGGCTTTTAGTGGCTTCGTAAGCCTCACTACGTGAGATCTTTTACTTTTAACAGAACTAATTGCTCATCTCGCGGCAATAAAGGCACCGTAAGGGGAAGAGAATCACTGAGACCCCCTTGTTCTAGCTCCTGAAAAGGCCGTTTCCCACACAGGCTCCCTTCAGCCTCATTAAAATCTTTATGAAAGTGGTTTTCTGCACCTCTGCGCCCTTGATTTATAATCACCAGCTAAAATGAACAAATCATCCCCTAGAGGAAATAACGAAAATTTCAACTCCAACTGCTTACACAGAACTCTCCTCCTCCTCCTCCTCCTCCTCCTCCAAGCCCTGCTGGCACCCACAGTTACCATTTCCTGGAGCCTGGGATGGAGCCCCCAAAAATGAGAGGCCCAAGGAGGCCACACTGCAATCATGAAATGTCTCAGGCTCGAGCTGCTGGGTGCAGGAAACACCCTCAGGTATTGGTTCCCATTCTACAGGTGCAGACACTGAGGTTCCGAAAGGTGAAGTACTTGGACCAGGGTCACAATGACAGCGACAGAGCCAGGATTCCACAGGTCTGGCCAGGCACCCTGCCCAGTGCCCTCCCCGACCTCTCGAGGGGATGAATGTCCTCCCCCAGAGAGCAGCTTTGAGACGGGGGCTCAGTGCGGCCGGTGCATGGTCAGGGCTTGAGAACCTCCTCGCACCCGCTCTTCCAGTCCTGACCAGGGCCTCCCTCCCAAGGCTGGAAAACCCAACACTCAAACACCAACTTGAACCCCGTGTTGGACCACGTATCATCATGGATGGCTCCAGGCAGGCCCTTGTATCCACCCAATCCTGCCTCCCTGGAACAGATCTTCCAAACCTGGGGGGTGCGGTGCGTCTAGGCTTTGCCCCCCATGACTACAGGCATCTGGACTGAATGGTGGACCCACAGATGGGGACCCCTGCCTGGCCCCGTCTCCCCAGCCATGGCCTGATTCCTGGCCCCTGGAAGGGTCCTGCTCTGGGGGCCAGAGACCTGGGTAGGTAGATGTCCCGGGCACAGTGCTCACACGAGCGGTCAGTCCCCGACGTGGCCAGCACTACCTCCCCAAAACCAGGGGAGGGGAAACAGAGACCCGAAAATGCCATCTGTATGCCCTGGGGTGGCTCACTTCTGGGTTCAGTTTCTCAGCACCTGAGAGCTTTTACAGATGAACAGCAAAGAGCCACAGCATCTGGTGCACTTCTCGCCCTCGCACCTGGGGGAGCTGGGGCAAGCCCCGGCCGCACATCACTGCCCCCTTCCACACATCACTGTCTCCCTTCTCGCTGCAGGAAATGAGCTCTGTCTCTCTGGAGGGAGGGAGCTGCCATTCAATTGAAATTGATTTCCAGGCCTCAGCGACCTCAGGAAATGGCTGGCCTGGCCATGGCCGCCCCTGGAGGCAAAGTTAGAGGTGGAGGAGGGGGAGGGGGGTGGAGGAGGGGG
>NW_027536465.1:2909278-2932169 GCF_008692635.1 Crocuta crocuta
GGGTAATGACTTTGAAAATCAAATGGGAAAACAGCTGCCCAGGCTTGCGGCTGGAGCCAGGGGGTTAAGGGAACCATAGAATGGGCTCAGTGTTGGACTGACAGATTTCGAGTCCAGCTCTGACGCTTTCTAGCAGGTTAACCGCCAAGATTTCAGCTGTGACACTGGGACAGTAACAGCTCTTGGCGCTCAGCCTCATCTGCTGTAAAATGTCGTGGTGACTGCCAGGGAACCCGGATCGGTGGTGGCCCTGGAGCATGGACACAAAGGGGTTTTCTTTTTTTTTTTTTTAATGTTTTATTTATTTCTAGGAGAGAGAGAGAGACAGCGTGAGCAGGGGAAGGTGAGAGAGAGAGGGAGTGACAGACTCTGAAACAGGCTCCAGGCTCTGAGCTGGCAGTCAGCACAGAGCCCGACATGGGGCTCGAACCCACGAACTGCGAGATCATGACCTAAGTGAAAGTCGGACGCTTAACCAACTAAGCCACCCAGGCGCCCCACACAAGGGGGTCTTCTGGGGGCAACAGGAACATCATAAAATTGGATGGCGGAGAGGGCTGCACAGCTTTGTAAATTTACTGAAGTTTACTGAATTGTGCAGTTAACGCCAGCGAATCTTGTACCATACAAATAAGACTTCAATAAAGCTGTTTTTAAAAAGCACCCGGCGAAGAGTGTCAGAAGGTAAGGATTCAGCTCAGAGACCATGTTCAGAGGCGCCTTGAAACCACCCTGTGCTATGGGCACGCGGGTCCTATTGTGAATAAGACCACAGCAGAGCGTGTGTAACCACACAGCAGGCCAGGAACCAGCGCCAGGGCTTCCTAGCCGGGCCCCTTTATGTCTCGAATGAGGACCGCAGCAGTTTCAGGGGCCGAGGTGCAGCTGAAATGAGCTGATGATGAAAGTTGCCGTGTACGGGGCTTGCAAATGGCCATGTGCTCAGGAACTGGCATCTCATCACCACCTCATCCCAGCTCTTACTGTCCCAGCAGCTCAGAGGGGGCCACCAAGACCAGGGCTGGACACAGGTCCCCTTCCTCACAGCGTCCCTTCTGCAGCTCATGGCAATTTGCCCCGTCCCTTAGGCTGTGGATTAGACTCGGTCATTCATCGTGAACTTCCTCACAGCCACACATCAGCCGAGTGCCAGACTCCGCCCACCACGGTACTATTCCCCAAATGGTGGCCATGTGGGGTCCTGGGCAGGTGGGGAGGGAGAAGTGGGGGTCCCTGGGAGGGGGCGGAGCCTGGCTCTGAGACCAGGCAGAAGTCTCAGGTGGAGTGGCCCAGAGCCCGGGTAGGCACACAGAAGTGCAACACTGGCTGATGCCTACTGTACTTGAGCAGTCACCCTGCTTTACAGTCAAGAAAGCTGAGGTTCGGAGGGACAGGACCCTGGTGAGACAGCGGTAAGCAACAGCGCACGGGTAAACCTGCTTCATTTACACCAAAGCCCAAGTACCAACACCCAAATAGACCGCTAAGTGAGGGGGTTGGGAAAAATATGAAAGGAAGGAAAGGAGGGAATGGGGGGCTCCGCTCCCCTCCCTCCTATACCCTGAGCTGTAAAAATCATTCAGAGAACACTCGTGAAAATGCAGGTTCCTGGGTCCCACCTCCACCCCTAACTACCTGAAACAGGGAACCTGCATTTTAAAAAGTGTCCCGGGTAATTCTGATGAAGTTTGAGAACCACCAGCCACAAATGATACAGGGAAACAGACATGCAAACAGAAATGCAAATAGAGAAAGATCCAGAAGTCAGCAGATCGTTAGTCCTCTGTGTCAATGGTAAGAAAAATGGAGAAGACCCAGGCTGACGCAAAGCCTTGAGAGGCACACAGCTCAGATGCTGCAAAGTGCATTTGATGAGCAGGAGCTTTGCACCGGCCCCTCACAGCAACCCCCCGCTTGGCGGGCACGCAGATCCCCAAGCGCAAAGGAGGAAACTAAGGCCTGGACTGGGGAAGCCACGTGGCTGGCGGCTGACAGACCTGAGCTGTGGACCACATGAAGCCAGTCACCACATCACTGGGCTGCAAGTTCGAGCCAGTGCAAACCCCAAACCCCAGACCGGCATCATAAGACCCCAAAATTGCTTTTCCTCATCTCATCAATGTTCCATTGCCCCCGTGTGCGGCCAGACGCAGGGGAGCAGATACACGATGAGTAATTACGGGGGCAGGGCGCCCGGTGACACTCATTTGTCAGCAGAGTCCTGTCCTGGGGTCCTGGCGGCTGCATGGACCCACCGGCCTTATGCCTACGCAGCCCCTGGTGGCGTCCACAGTGCTTTCCCAGCACTATCCACGTTGGCTTACAATTGAGAATTCGTAATCTCGAAACGGGGTCTGACCCTCATTTGCAGAAGGGGGCTGAGCTCATAGCACCCTGAACCCTGATGTCTGTGCTCACCCGGGAACACTGACTTAACTGGTCCAGGGTGCATGTTCCCAGCGTGGACGTTGGGATTTTTCAGCTCCCCAAAGGATTCTCAAGGAAGCCAGACTGGATTTCCTACTCCTTTGTGCTTGGCCGACTTCTGGGTGCTTTTCCCTGGACTGCTTGGGGAACACCCCCAAGCCCACATGTCCCGTGGGCTCCGAGGCCCTGGCAAGCCCCCCCTCCTGTTTCCAGCCTACATTGCCCCTCTTCCCATCTGTGCTCTGACGGCCACAGCCGCCCTTGGGAAACACATTGCAGCTGGATCCCAAAATGTGCCCCAGTCAACTCGCCACCTCCTGCTGCAACAAGAAAGTCCAAACCCGCCTCCTCAGGGAGACAAGCAGAGTCATAAAGATCTGCAGGGGTCTCTCCCCTCCCCCACCAGTCCCAGCGCCCAAGGATGTAGGGCAGTTCAAGGCTTTGGGCTCCGAGAGCAGATCAGGCCGTCCCTCATCACCACTGGTTGGTGATGGATTTGGCCGTGAACTGCCCAGGACACTCATCCACTGCCCCGTAGTAACTACCAATGTCCATGTGAGCCGTGTGCTGAGCGGTACCTGTGCATTCTGTCCGTTACTCTGCAACCCCAGGCTATGAAATAGCTGTTATGATTAGCCCCCTTTTACAGACGTGGAAACTGAGGCTCGTGCAGGTGAGTGGCAGAATCTGGATTTGAACCCGAGTCAGACAGGCACCAGTCTACACTCTTTTTTTTTTTTTTCTAACATTTATTTTTGAAAAATAGAGATAGAGCATGAGTGGGAGAGGGACAGAGACAGAGACACAGAATTGGAAGCAGGTTCCAGGCTCGGAGCTGTGAGCACAGAGCACAATGTGGGGCTCGAACCCAAAAACCGTGAGATGATGACCTGAGCTGAGGTCGGACGCTTAACCAGCTGAGTCACCCAGGTGCCCCCAGTGTGCACTCTTCTTAAAACAGCTGCTCTGGGGGCGCCTGGGTGGCTCAGTCGGTTAAGCGTCCGACTTTGGCTCAGGTCATGATCTCACGGTTGGTGGGTTCAGGCCCCGCGTCGGGCTCCGTGCTGACAGTTAGCTCAGAGCCTGGAGTCTGTTTCAGATTCTGTGTCTCCCTCCCTCTCTGACCCTCCCCTGCTCACGCTGTCTCTCTCTCTCTCAGAAATTAAAACAAAAAACAAAACAAAAAAAAAACCAGCTGCTCTGCCCTGCCTCTCCCCGGGTTCAGATCAGCACCCTCATCACTATCCTTCTCCTGAAGAGATGGCGGAGGAGAGAGCTCCAGACAGGAATCAGGACGGCTTGGCCAGGTGATGGCTGTGCCTTAAAAGGTCAAGGAAAATGGCCAAGTCCAGGGCCCACAGGGACCTCATAGCTTGTGTGTGATTAACCCCCCAAGTCAGGGCACTTTGCAGAGTAAAAACGGCTATTAATAATGGTGGTGGGACAATAACGATGGTCAGGACTGTCCGGGACAAGCAGGACTTAATGGTCGCCCAACACGGAACTGAAGTTGGCTACTCTGTACCTCAATCCCCTCATATTTAAAGTGAGGATATTATGGGGCACCTGGGTGGCTCAGCCGGTTAAGTATCTGACTTCGGCTCAGGTCATGATCTCGCAGCTCGTGAGTTCAAGCCCCACGTTGGGCTCTGTGCTGACAGCTCCGAGCCTGGAGCCTGCTTCAGATTCTGTCTCCCTCTCTCTCTGCCCTACCCCACTCGCACTCTGTGTGTCTCTTTCTCAAAAATAAATAAACATGAAAAAATTTAAAATTTGAACCCCGCAGCCCTGCCAGCCCCTATTGGCTTCTTCCTGGCCCGAGTCCCATGGCATGGCCACCTGCCCAGCCTCTGTGGGCATCTGAGTTTGCGAGCCATGGGCTGGACACATCCAGAAGCCCCTTCTGGTCCTGACATTCCAGGGTCCTCCCCGCCTTGGGTCTCTAGCACTGATATACACTCGGTAGGTAGGCTGGTTGCCGCAGATGTCCGCCATTACCCTCTCAGGCGACATGCCGCACTGATCAAAATATACGAAGAGCACCCCTCACACCACACCAAATATTTAAGCCAACTGTCAACTGGGGAAAAGAGAGCCGCAAAATCAAAGGGTCATCACATCTCAAGTGGGCAGTTTGGTTTTCCGCCCCTTGAACCGCAGCCAACCTCTTCAGGTTAACTGTGGGACAGACAGTAGCGGAGAGAGGGGGAGGGGAGGGGAGGCCTCGAAGTTCAGTCTCCTGTTCACCCCTGGAGAGTAATGTGCCTCCAGGGACGGGGGGGCCCGAGAGGACTTGGTGACTCCATCGGGCACAGGGCGCAGCGCATGAGCCCCCACAGTAGGTAGAGTTCAAGTGGGGTCCCACTCTAGAAAGAGCAAATACTGGTCTGCAAATCCACCCTGGTCTTTCCTAGGTGAGGCTTCTTGTAGAAGCAACAAAGAAGCAGATGAAAGCCCTGCATTTGGAGTTTTAATAATGAATTTGAATCCCGCTGTGGTGCTCAGTGGCAGTGTGACCTTGAAAGAGCTCCTTGACCCCTTTCGGTCTGTTTGTGCACCTGCTAAAAGCGGATAATGACCCCCATCCTGCCCACCTCACAGCCTCCCGAAACCCTACCTGTGAGATCTTGCACCGGGCCACGTGTGTGTTAATAGTCACTGTCAGCAGACAAAGTCTTCATGGAGAACAAAGCTCTGCACTTCCTATCCTCTCTACCACTGAGCTACAGGACTGTCATGTCCAATCTCCCATTTTCCAGCCAGGACTACCCATAGTTATGATCGACACAGGCTGACTGGTCCCCAGGGGTCTGGTTCTCCTTCAGGATATTAAGTAAATACCTTTCATAACAACAACAAACAAGATGGACAAATAGGTCGGTAGCTGGATCCTTATCTACACATGAGGTCAAGATTCTAACATGGAGTCAACAGATCCGTTCTTCATCATTCATGTCACGAAATCAGGGGTGGACCCAGGTTTTCTTGGCCCTGAAGTTTACACAATTTGGGAGGGCCCTCTTTGAAAAGGAGCCAACTGGGGCACCTGGCTGGCTCAGTCCACTAGGCATCAGCTTCAGTTCAGGTCACGATCTCACTGTTTGTGGGTTCGAGCCCCGAGTCGGGCTCTGCACTGACAGCTCGGAGCCTGGAGCCTGCTTCGGATTCTGTGTCTCCCTCTCTCACTGTCCTTCCCCTGCTCATGCTCTGTCTCTCAAAAATAAATAAACATTAAAAACAAAAGAAAGAAAGAAAAGGAGTCAACAGCACACAAATAAAATTAGATAAAGGGCCGTGGAAGAATCGGAGCAAGAATCTGGACCGACTCCACATCCCATGTTCTTTAGGCCACACCACACATCTCTTGAGCACATACTTCCCACATCATGGTGTGAGTAATTGGCCATGATGAACGGAACACAAATCTGGGGCAAGTTTCAGGTTCAGCCCATCCGTACCTCACCTAACTCCTACCAGAACTCCTGCATCTCACAAACACGCAGCCGGGACCCCCCACAGAAAAAGTCCCGGGTCATAACCATATCAGAGTCATGGAAAATGAGAAAATGGAAAAAACTCCATCATTCCCGGCCAAGGCTTGACAGTGGCCCTCGCAGAGCTCGTTCCCACTGAGGCAACTTCCGGCAAGCGTCTGTTTGTACGAGCAACGAGAAACAGAACTTGGGCTGATCTGAATGTCTCACCCCCACTCGCTTGGCTCTCCTGTGATGACAGGCAGCTCGGCCGAGTTTCACAGCATCCCTGAAACGTGCCAGAGTGGGCTGGGCGAGACTCTCGGGGCTCAGAGTCTGTCATCACATCTTGGTTGCGACCACAGAGGGTTTTTTTGTTTTTTGTGTGTGCATGTGTGTGTGTTTTTTTTAAACACCAGCTCAAGGGCAGAAGAATTAGTCAGGGCTCAGAGGTTTGGGGATGCTACTGTATGAGACCATAACATCACCGTAAGGCCCCACAGCTGGGAGCCAAGAAAATTCCCAGGTACTTTACCAGACACAGATAGCAACGTCCTGTTTGGGACACAGTCATTTGGCGCTGCAAGGTCTTAACCCACGGTAATAGTGCTTCACGCTTTTGAAACTGAAAGACGCATTCCAAAAATTCTCGATGACATACCATGACTCCCCAAGCCCCCCCACCCCCGGGGGGGTTCAGTCCCTTTCATTCACATCTGAAGTGAAACCAAGTTGATCAGTGTCTGTCAATTTCACTTCCTGTTTCCTGGCTTCTACCAGCCAGTGAGGGGAGAGAGCTGGGGGGGGTGGGGGGGGAGATGTCACATGACAGAGGGGCAGGAAAAGCCCACCTGTCATGCCCCCAGAAGAAGCACATCCCTGGCCTGGCTTGAAATATCAGGAGGTATCAGGCCTCTGGCCCACCACTCAAGGACGACCTTGCCGTGGGGAAGACAGAGAGGCCCACAGCCAATCAGCGCAGGGAGACGGGACAGGACTAGGGCCACGGGTACTACAGGATCCAGGCCAGTGGGGATGTCTGCCCTTGGGGAGCCTACCAAGATGTCACCGACAAGACAGCCAAGAGAAGGGTGTGCCATTAATGACAATGACAATGTCAGTGGACACTGGTTTAGCACCTACAACCCGCCAAGCACTTTCTAACACACTGCATTCATCAGTTCACACGGTCTTCCCAGCAAGCCCTGGTGACAGCGCCCACCTTATGGAGGAGGGAAACAGAGGCACCAAGATGTTAAGTGACTGGCCCAAAGTCACACGTCTGCCATGAGGACAGGTCGGCCTGCCAGACAGGGCAGGGGTCAGGGCGTGGGGAGTCGCAGAGATGAAAGAACACGGCCTTTAGGGAGAGCCACCGACATCTTGTGAACATATATCAGTCAGGCAAAGGTCACGATGCGTGGGGATCAGGCCCACAGAAATGCTTTGTGAGTGGCCCATGTGGCACTTTTTAAAAAGTAAAAACCTTGGGGCGCCTGAGTGGCTCAGTCAGTTAGGCTCCGACTTCAGCTCAGGTCATGATCTCGCGGTTCGTGGGTTTGAGTCCCGAGTCAGGCTCTGTGCTGACAGCTCAGAGCCTGGAGCCTGATTCAGATTCTATGCCTCCCTCTCTCTGCCCCTCCCCCACTCACACTCTGTCTCTCTCTCTGTTTCTCAAAAATGAATAAATGTTAAAAAAAATTAAGAATAAAAGAAAGTATAAACCAACCTTTGAAAATTGGGAGATTCCACATAAAAACCCAGACTTCCCAGATTGTGTCGAGAAATCAGGACCAGGGACCACAGAGCCCATATTCTTCCATGAGAAGAATTCAACAGAGTTGGGATCATTCTCCTTAGATGGGGTGAGGCCACCCTCTTCCATCCAGGTCACTGCATCCCCCCACGACTCCCTCGTGTGTCCCCTGCGTGGCATTACCTGCATGCTGGCGGAAGGGCTAAAGATCTGGAAATAAAGGATTTTAAGTGGGGGGAGGGCGGGACGCCTGGGTGGCTCAGTCAGTTGAGCATCAGACTTCAGCTCAGGTCATGATCTCAAGGCTCATGGGTTTGAGGAGGCTGTTTTGGATTGTGTCTCCCTCTCTCTCTCCCCCTCCCTCACTTGTGCACGCACGCACTCTCTCTCTCCCCCTTTCTCTCTCAAAAATAAATAAACATTAAAAAAATTTAAGGGGCGCCTGGTGGCTCAGTCAATTGAGCATCTGACTTCAGCTCAAGTCATGATCTCACAGTTCATGGGTTCAAGCCATGCATCAGGCTCTGTGCTGAAAGCCCCGAGCCTGAAGCCTGCTTTGGATTCTGTGTCTCCTTCTTGCTCTGCCCCTCCCCTGCTCATGCTCTATCGCTCGCTCTCTCAAGAATAAATAAAGGTTTAAAAATTAAAAAAAAAAAAAAAAAAAAAACAAGTAGGGGAAGGGCAGATTTCTGTCGTCCAGAGAGCACTCCCGCCGCCATGGGGAGGGGGATTGGATGAGCACATGAAGGGAGGTAGGCAGGGGATTCAGACCCCAGTATGGCCCGTGCAGGATCCAGCTCGGGAGAGGTGTTAAGGGAGGCTCTGCTCCTCCACTGAACTTCTCTGGGGAGAATCTTTGCAGAGGACTTTTCCTCTAGCTTCTCCCTGGGGGCTCAGGATGTAAGTCTCATTTAGAAAGCAGTATACTCCCATCTGGAAGCCTGAGGTCCACAGGGTACCTACCAAAATAACTCCGAGTCAAATGGGAAAATAAGGAAGCTGCGCTCGGGAGCTAAGTCCAAGGGCACAGCAACATTTAATAAGGTGACTGTACTCAGGGCTCTAAAGCAAACCAGTGGCAGAGGCCGGATCAACCGCGTGCTTCGCAAACTTAACTTCTCTCCCAAAACCGAAAACCTGTCCTGCTTGCTATGTTTCTGACTTGAGGCAGCAGGTAACCAGGGAAGAGTGTCAGCAGAGCTGGGGGCAAACGAAGGACAGGACACCAAGTCACCTCCCATGAGGGGAGGGGATCTGGCCGAGCCCCACGGAACTGCCAGTGAGAAAGCCGGACTCTGCCCGCATTTTACACACACTGTGGATGAGCTCGGTTCCCGGACACGGTCCGCAGACAGACAGCAGCAGACATGGCGACGCTGGGGTCAGGTAAGGGGTAGGAAAGGGATTCGAGAACTGGGGAATCGATGAGGATGTTTCTCTTGGCTGCGGGAAGGTGATGGGCATTGGGGTCCCGTGGGACAATCTGGGCCATTCTTAGCTGAGTGGCACTGCGTACAGCAATGAACATCTCTGTGTCTGTTTCCTTGCCTTTAAAATGAGAATGACCAGGGGCGCCTGGGGGGCTCAGTCGGTTGAGTGTCTGACTTCGGCTCAGGTCATGATCTCGTGGTTCGTGGGTTCGAGCCCCGTGTCAGGCTCTGTGCTGACAACTAGCTCAGAGCCTGGAGCCTGTTTCAGATTCTGTGTCTCCCTCTCTCTCTGACCCTCCCCTGCTCACGCTGTCTCTCTCTCTCTCTCTCTCAGAAATAAATTTAAAAAAAAAATTAAAATAAATAAATAAATAGATAGATAAAATGAGGACAACGAGGGGTACCTGGGGGGCTCAGTCGGTTCAGTGTCCGACTCAGGCTCAGGTCATGATCTCATGGTTTGAGAGTTCGAGTCCCGTGTCGGGCTCTCTGCTGTCAGCGCAGAGCCCGCTTTCGACCCTCTGTCCCCCTCTCTCTGCCCCTCCCCTGCTCATGCTCTCTCTCTCTCAAAAATAAATAAAATAAAATAAAATGGGGACAGTGATATTTTCAGGGTGGGTGGAGTTAATGTCCAGGAGGGCATGCTGTGAACTGCTAAAGTGACCTACGGACCCAAGAGGCACGTTGCCATGGTGATGTCATGGTTGGTACCTGTTGGTTCGTGAACACCCTGCTGGCCCCGACTCAAAGGAACGCCAACAGTCAAGCTCTCCATCTTCCTTCCTCTCCCTTCCCGAAGCTCCCACCTCTGATGTCTCGAGACCCTAGAGCCCCTTTCTGGAGTGTGATCCTATGTGTGTGGCCCATTTGCTGCCAGTGTAGATGGAATATGTAGCCTCTTCATTCAGATGTTTGGACTGCGTAGAGCCAGCCTCGGTGCATAAAGGCAGGAGGTGTGGGGTCTGCTGGAGAAGCCTCCTCCGCACGGAGGGCCTGGCTCTGACGTCCCACCGCACATTTACCCCACTGTCCGGCTCACTCTGTTTTCTACTGAAAGCACCCTGTCATCTTTTACGTCTCCACTCAGCAAACAGCGACCACGGAACAGAAAGAACTCGAGATCCCATTTACCTTGATGGATTCATTTCGATACAACTTCACTCAAGAGCTAGCCGCTTCCTGATTTCACATTTCACCATCAAAGACGAGGGCCAGGGCCGGGCTGGGGTGGGGCGTGGGGGGGGCACAGTCTTATCAGCAGCACAGCCTCACTGAGCGACAGCTTCCCGCCCGGAGGATTCCGGGACAGCAGCTCTGGACCCCAGCCACCAACAGAGTTGACACGTCCCGCTTGGCCCACCCTGCAGGCCGCCTCAGCCGAGCGTGACAACAGTGGACAGGGGCCCCGAGAGATCCCAGAATGAGACACGGTCAGACTACTGTACGGGCGAGGGAAGCGAGGCCCAGAGAGGGTACTGGTGTGGCCACGGTCACACAGCAAGGCCGTAGCAGCCGGTCTCCTTACACTGGCTTGGGCATGTCACCCCCGCGGCATGAACTGCTTTGGGCTACTTGATGTAGGGATGTCCCCACCCTTTTCCCCAAAGGTGGAGACCACGGGGTCACATCGGCTGCTCACATGACCCCAGAACCAGGATCATAATAAGTCCATGGTCTGCTGTGGGCCTGACGGAGGAGAGGATGTGCCCTCCACAGAGTGGCAAGGGGAGGAACAAGGACTCTGGACTCTGGGTACCTCCCCAGAGGTTTTCCTGAGCAACTACTTGGTCCCCGATAGGTAACCCCACACGGCTGAGAAACAGTCCCCGGATGAGGCCACCACACACCGCGCGTGGCTCAAGCCCAGACCTGTGTGACATCCACCAAAGAGAATGACGACCCGCCCGCTTACTGGACGAACTCCGTGCCAGGCCATGTGGATATGAAGTGGAGACACATGCAGAATCTAGGTCTTCACGTGGCTTAGAGCAAATCATCCACGTGAGACAGAACTGGTGTTCACGAGGCGGAACCCGACACAGCGACGCGAAGGCACAGGTGGTGGCTGCACTCGGGCACGTGGCTGCGTGTCACAGGCAGAAGGATGAGCTAGAGGCCACAGGGAGAGTCCGCGCTCCGCTGCTGTTTACTCGAAGCCCCAGAAGACACAGAGCTGATTGCTGGTGCTAGAAGCCAGAGCGGGCTTCATTCTTGCTGGGAGCCAGCTGCTGTGGGCGAGAGGCCCCCGGCAGCCTTCCCGGGGGAATGGAAATGTCCCGCATCCTGAGCTGGGCAGCGGCAACACGGGTGCGTGTGCACACGTGCGTGTGTGTGTGTCTTGCCTCGCTGTGAGTTTTCTTTCAGATGTCTCTTCACCCATCTGTTTCCGAGCTACCCTGCCATATGCTATATGCTCGATCAAAAGATGAAAAGAAGCAGCCAAAGACAGTTTTGCCTGAGCCTGGATCCTTCCTGTGACAGAGGAGCCCAGGGACTCTGCAATGTACGTCCTGNTGCAGTGAATGCGAGGCCCCTTCCCACCGGGGAACCTGCCTTCTGAGCTCCAGTGAGGCGACTGCGTGGGCCCCAGACAGCACTTGCTGGGAGCCAGGCCACTCGAGTCTCGGATGGATGACAGATGTGGCTGGAGGCACTGGGCTCCACGGTGACCTAGTTTGGAGCAAGCTGGGGCTGGCATCGATGTCCTCGGAAGCTCTTTCCTCTGAGCCGTGGGAGTGGAGGGAGCCCAAAATAGCAGCCCCCTCCACAACCCACACAGACAGCAGGTGCCTGAATAAAGAAGCTGTGGGTGAGGAGTGGCTGGCGGGCACGGGGGGGGAGGGGGCCCAGGTGGGACTTCGGGCTCCCACCTCCGAGGCACCGATGAGGGGCAGAGGAGCACCGGGCGATGGCTTCGCAGGACCGCTGCCCTCCCCCTCACATCCGCAGCGATGACACAGTACGTCCCCAGCCTGGACCTCTCTCAGGCCCTAGATTCCGACCTCCTGCTGCCCACTCAGCACCCCCATGTGGGTGTCCGATGGTGTCCCTGAAGCGAACTGTTGGGAGTCCCCATCTCAGAGCAGGATCCCTCCCCCCTTCCAGAGCCCCGGCCAAAACCCCACGGCGTCACTTTCTCTCACATCCCACGTGCAAGCCACCCAGAAATCCTGCCACTTCCGCCTTCAACAAGTAGCCCGACCCTGACCCCTTCCATTTTATCCCCGTGGCGACCAGCCTGGCCCACGCCCCCATCAGGTCTCACCTCCCGCCCCGCACCCTGCCCTTACCCCCTTCAGCACGTTCTCCTCACTGCACCCCGAGGGATCCCGTAATGAGGCCCCATGACCTCTCCAGTCTCACGTCCCACTGCTCTGCCCCGTGGGCACTGTTTCTACCTCGCTGGCCTTCCTGCCATCACACCCTAGGCAGCTTGTGTCTCAGGACCTTTGCACTGCCTGCTTGTGTCTCAGGACCTTTGCACTGCCTGCGTCCTCTGCCTGGAGAGCTCTTCCCCCAGAGGACCGCATGCCCCCTCGCTCATCTGACGTGTGGCCACCCCGGCAACCCTACTGAAAATTGCCCCCCTCCCCTCCGCGACATGAATCGCCATCTGAAACACAATGTTTCTACTCATTTTGCTGGTTGTCTGTCTCCCCAGATTAGAATGTTAGCGGTACGGGGGCAGGGGTGCATCTGATCCGCTTTTCTTTTCACTGCTGTATCCCCCAGTCGCTCGGGCATGGGAGGCACCCGGTAAGTTGTGGACTAAATGGGTCCAGGCACAGCGACCTCTCTCTGGGGCCACAGTCTCGGTAGCAAAGCTCTCCCTTCCTCCTGGGCCCTCACTACGCACACTCAGGGCAGGATGTCTCTAGCAGGTTCCTGTGTCCCCTCAGAGGAGAGGGCAGGGGGCCCCTCTGGCTCACCACACCCCCCCCATTCAACCTCCAAACACCCTTCGCCTCTGTCCCCTCACATCTGTCCTGCCTTTTGCAACTTACAAAGAGCTTTGTCCTCATGGTGGTGGTCGGACCGCACATTGACCCTGAGCAAGCTTCCGGCATCCCTGTGGCACAGCCCAGGGGGCTCAAGCCAAAGAGACCTAACAACACATGCTGGCGAAGGTAGGAGGACCCTCCCCCCCCACCCCCCCACCCCCCACTCAGCCTGGCANTCCCTGCTTCCTTCCAAAGCAGCAACGGCAAACCCCCATGATGGCCGGGTGGCCGTGCAGACAGAGGACAGCAAGCCAACAAGGCTCGTGGTGCGGGGAGAAATGAATCAACCAGAAAGCAGGAGACGGGTACTTGCGGGACAGGGATGCAGAATGGATTAGGGGCTCGTGCAGGCCTGGAAGAGTATCAGGGAACTAGGCTCCCCCCACCCCCCAACCTGAAACAGATGCTGATCCAGATATAGGCCTTGTTTTTTTTTTAAGTTTATTTTTATTTTATTTTGAGAGAGAGAAAGAGAGAGAGAGTAAGCGGGGGAGGGGCAGACAGAGAGAGAGAGAGAGAGAGAGGGAGACAGAATCCCAAGCAGGAGCCACACTGTCAGCACAGAGCCCGATGCGGAGCTCAGTCTCACAAACCGTGAGACCATGCCCCGTGCTGAAGTCAAGAGTTGGATGCTTAACCCACTGAGACCCCAGACGCCCCACTACCCTGCCCTTTTAAGTGTGCATCCCTGGGGTCCCGAAATCTTGCACCTGGAGATTTAGCTGGAGGACATCACACTGTGCGGGCACTGGGCTGTATGGGGGGTGGTGGCATCACACTGTGCGGGCACTGGTGTGTGGGGAGGGTGGCATACCCCGTATCCCTCGGGGCAGTCCTGGACGGACAGAACAATGGGAACCGGCTGAGTGGCCACAGCAGGGGGTGAGGCAATAAATCGTGACTTCCTGAAAACAGCGAGTGTGATCAAAGTCTCCTAACTGGGAGAGACAACCATGCGCTGTAAGAGCCCATTCTTCCCTTCTCATTTGCACTGAAAAGTATCTAGAATGTATCTAGAAAAGTATCTGTGAATGTATGCACAGAAAAGTGTCTAGAAAGAAGTATATCAGAAGCAACAACAGCTGGCGTCTAGTTAGTGAGCCCAGGAGTAATCTATTTTTTTAAAAAATTCTTTTCTGTATTCTGTGACTAATTTACAATTAGCATATGTCAATATCCTTAGCAGATATGACAGGCAAAGTGCATCCATTTTAGGGGGGAAAAACACTAAAAGCTCCAAAGTCTTCCCCCAAGTGCCCAGCACATGGGCATCGCCTCTGTCGCGGGACCTGGGCACCCACGGGCGCAGCGCGATCTATGCAGGGACCCTGGCCCGCTGGCCCCCACCTCCTCCCCCCCCCATGGCTCCAGGCCCCCATNCGCTTAGGAAATGCTGAACACGACTCTGGGGGCCATCCTGGTCCCTGAGGGCAGTGTAACCCTTGCCGTGGCCAGGGCGACCACAGGCCGAGCAGGTCACAGGTAAGATGTGGCCGGCAGCACTGCGGGTCTCATGGGGCCCCTGAGCCCGGCTGTGAGTTGGAGGGAATATGGTTTGAAGCAAGTGCGAGCCCAAGGCCACGGACAATGGAAGGCCCCACTGGTCTCCAGAGCCCCTCTGACGTCAGAGCCTCCAGGTGGGATGCTGTCCGACTCTGAGGAGAACTGGGGCTTGTCCCCAGCAGACTGGGGGGAGGCTGAGCAACCTCCCTACTACCACCAGCAACAGAAAAGCATTCACCCAGATCAAATCAGGGTTGGTGAATGTGACTGTGTTCTACCCACCTTTGTAGGCAGGGTGCCCAGCCCAGGATATTTATTCAGTGAAGGTATGAATGAATGAATGAATGAATGAATGAATGAATGAATGAATAGAATGAGCCACCCACAGAGACACTGCTGCTTTGAAAATAAACATCTCAGTTCATGAGCTTCTCAGGGTTGGAAGGGCATCTATGTCGTGAAGAAAAAAGCTGTCTTTAAAGAGAGGGAAGAGGGGCACCTGGGTGGCTCAGTCTGTTGAGCGTCCCACTTTGGCTCAAGTCATTATCTTATGGCTGGTTGGTTTGAGCCCCACGTCGGGCTCTGTGTTGACAGCTCGGAGCCTGGAGCCGGATTCTGTATCTCCTTCTCTCTCTGCCCCTTCCCCACTGGCACTCTGTCTCTCCGTCTCTTAAAAATAAATAAACATTAAAAAAAATTTTTTTAAAGAGAGAGAGAAGAGTAAGGACCCAGACCTGGAGTCAGGAGGCCCGGTTACAGGAATGGGGCCAGAGGACTTCACCTACCTTATCATGGAGGGGGAGTGGGAGTCGGCTTCTGGGAAAAAATGGGGCCTCACCTGGGGCAGTCCCAGGGGAGGGAGGTGACGATGACGGAGCAGGGCCTCAGCTTCCTGCCTTTAGAGGGTGAGGGACAGTCCACAGGGGTTCAGGATAATTCAGCCCAAGCCCCATTCTCTGTGGGCATCCACCCACCATCCAACCCACCAGACGCTGGGCTCCTCTGTCTAGACTTGGGGGCGGGGGCTTTTAAGCTTTCTGTGGGTAGAAGGGGACAGGGATTGAACTCAGCTGGTCTTTCCCTGCGTTGGGAATCAGAGAGGCAGGTTCCGGAGAGCTTGGTGCCGTCAGTGAGATGGGCCACTTGGGACATCGGGATGGCCTCTCGTGAGTGTGAGTGTGAGTCCGACACAACCCTCCCACCCCCAGGCATCATCAACACACCGGTACCTACTTTGGTCATGCCCACTGTCATCCCCCAGCACACACAGCCTGATCGTGGTCACACTCAGGCCAGCAGGACGGAGACACAGAGTCGCGCACCCAACCTATGGTGGAGATGCCGAAGAACACAGAAAAGCCACCCCTTGGCCCCTGAAGGAAACCCACAGAGCCTTCTGGAATTCTCCGGGCTCCAATTAACTGTGTGACTCTGGGCGAGTCCCTTCCCCTCTCTGGGACTTTTCCTGGTCAACACGATAAAGATTTTGGTCTCTGAGATTCCATCTGGTCCTGAGAAGCTGTGCGTGTCCTAGCCTGAACACACTCTATGTCCGAGGAAAACAACCACTCACAAACTGGCTGGTCACTAAAAGCAGAAAGGTACCCCGACAGGTAGGTAGCTGTCTGGAAACTTTACAGGCACCACTGTTCATTTTTTTTTTTTTTTGGCCTGAAATTTCACTAAAAATAGTGAACTTTTGTGCCACAGACAAAACATTCCCAAGGATGCGATTGACCAGTTGACTGCTACAGCTCCCTCCATCGGTTTATTTATTTTTTTCTTTTATTGACTTTTGTCCATGAATCTAGAATACATTAATTTCGCCTACTGGCCATAATCTCTTGCACAGGCTGAACCTTCCCTTCAGTGAAAAGCCCCCGGAGGACCATGATTTTGTCCCCTCCATCTTCACGGACCCTGGTGCCCAGTGTAGCGGTGTAGGCTCTAAACGAATATTCTTACTGTTGCGGTTTCCAGTGATAGAACATGAAGGAAGCTTCACATCTAATCCAATCTTCTCTTTACAGATGGAGAGCCTAAGGACCGGCGCATAAATTTTACTTAGTCAAACTCCAGAGCCTCGACTGGGAAGGCGCCACATTGTACTCATGCTAATTCTACCTCAATCGATGCATACATTCACTGAAATGTAAGCCTAGTGGGATTTTTCAGGGATGGGAGATTTGACACACGTATATGAAAATGAGGAAGGATGAGAAATGTTTGAGAAGAAGAACGTCCTTCCATATATCGAAAGAATGTGTATCTACAGATTTGCAGGAATCAAAACTGTGGGTATCATTTTGGGAAATAGATTAATTGATGGGAAATAAGAAAGAACCCCTCCCCCCCCTAAAGATCCACATTTATAAGGAAATTCAATAACATGGTAGTGTTTCTCATCGGTTGGGGGGAATGTGCAGTTTTCTTTTTTTAATTTTTAAGACATGTTTAATGTTTTCATTTTATTTTTGAGAGACAGAGCGTGAGCAGAGGAGGGGCAGAGAGAGAGGGAGACACAGAACCTGAATCAGGTTCCAGGCTCGGAGCTGTCAGCACAGAGCCTGATGCGGGGCTCGAACTCACAGATCGTGAGATCGTGACCTGAGCCGAAGTCGGACGCTTAACCAACTGAGCCACCCAGGCACCCATGTAGTTTTCAAATAGTAGTGGAAACAACCGCTTTCCTTCAGGGGGAAAAATAAAATGTAAAACCCTTCAAGACGATTTTAAATAATTAAAACCATACTCAGAAACAATGCAGGTGGCCTGAAGGTGTCTGTGTAATAAAACAAAACAACAACAATACTGGAAGGAAATATAGCGGAAAATTTGTATAACTTCAGTGTGGAAAAAAGTTCTTTCTAAGCACGATCTAAAAACCAGATGCCATAAAGAGAAAGAAAAAGAATTCTGACCACATAAAAACTTAAAACTTACGAATAGTCTAAGATTCCATAAAAACAAATTGTTGCAAACAAAAGAGCAGGCTGGGACACACTATTTGCAACATGTGTAACAAACAAAGAATTAACATTCATTGTTTTTTTTTAATGTTTTTACTTATTTCTAGGAGAGAGAGAGAGAGAGACAGCGTGAGCAGGGGAGGGTCAGAGAGAGAGGGAGTCACAGACTGAAACAGGTTCCAGGCTCCGAGCTGGCAGTCAGCACAGAGCCCGACGCGGGGCTCAAACCGCGAACCGCGAGATCATGACCTAAGCGAAAGTCGGACTCTTAACGGGCTAAGCCACCCAGGCGCCCCGAATTAACATTCATTGTATTAAAGAGTTTCTATAAATCAACCAGGAAAAGGCAGACGACCCGAAAGAAAACCAGGCAAAGAATACAAATCAATAAATAAACAATGAAGAAATCTAAATGTTCACAAAACCTATGAAAATGGGTTCAGTCTCCCTGGTAATGAAAGAAATTAAACTGTAAACCCACATAAGACATTTTACACCTATCATCGTGGTAAGAGTTAAAACCATCAATAGCGTCCAGAGCTGAGGGAGTCGGGGGCGATCGGAGTCCCTACCTTGATAGTCATCATGTGCGACCATCCACCCGTTCAGCTGTCTTAAAGGAACCACTTTGACATTGTCTTTCAAAATCATAAATGTTCATGTGCACAAAGCAAGGCCACCTCTGGAAGGAAATCTATCCTGAAACATAACCAACACCCGCCTAAAGATGGGTTTGTATGCTCCCCTTGTAGCAGGGGCCACACAGAGGCTGATGGAGAGAAGGATGAGAGAAACGATGGCCCGTTCTGATTGAGGGGACTGAGCAGATGTTACTAAGAATGACACAATCTGCGTGTCCTGTCATGGAGAGTCACTCACAATTTATTGGGGGCGGAGGGAAAGAGAGCGATTTTATAGTCATAAGTAGATTGTGATCCCATTTGGGAAAATAAACAAATGAATAAAGATTCAGACCAAACTGCTAGCCCTGGTGACACATGGGCTGTGGGCTTTGGATGGAAAATGATAAAGGTGATCACAAATGTTGCTCTTTACAAATTTATGGGCACCTGGGTGGCTCGGTTGGGTGTCCGACTTCAGCTCAGGTCATGATCTCACAGCCCAAGAGTTCGAGCCCTGCGATACTCTCTGTGCTGACAGCTCTGAGCCTGGAGCCTGCTTCAGATTCTGTGTCCCTCTCTCCCTGCCCCTCCCCTACTTGCACTCTGTCTCTTCTCTCTCTCTCAAATAAACATTAAAATTTTTTAAATAAAAATTTATGTTGGTATTCTTTGAATGTTTTATTGATACGTGTGACTTTGCACATATGTGTACTGTGTGTGTGTGTGTGACAGAGAGAGAGAAAGAGATTATTTATTTTGAGAGAGAGAAAGCAAGTACAAGCAGGGGAGGGGCAGAGAAAAGGAAAGACAGAATCCCAAGCAGGCTCCTTGCCATCAGCACAGAGCCCGATGGGGGGCTCAAACTCACCAACTGTGAAGTCATGACCTGAGCCGAGATCAAGGGTTGGACGCTTAACCGACTGAGCCACCCAGGTGCCCCTAATTTTTATTTTAGAGATGAGAAAACAGCCCTGGGCTATATGTCACTTGCCTGAGACACTCACATGCTATGAATGTTAAAAAGGACTTCATCCCAGCCTGCCTGAACTGAAAGCCAGGGAGGGCCCTCCCCCACCCCTCCACTGCCCCCCAGAGCCCACCCATCCTCAACTGGACCATGTGAATTTTGTCTTGGCAGACGGTGGCTGCAGTAGCTAGCGGGGACAGATAGCGGCACATTGTCTCTGCAAGTGCTGTATTTAACATTTCTGATCATTCAAGTACTTGGAGTCAGCACTTGGTATAGAAATGTTAAGAAGCAGGGGAAAAAAAAGAAAGGAAAGAAAACAATCACTAGTAATTACTATCCATATTTTGTAATATTCCTTTCAATACACCACCTTTTAAAAAACATAGTTGGTATTACATTGTAAATTATGATTTTATACCTTTTGTAGAAAAATAACATCGTACTAGAGGCATTTTATCACGTCATTAAGATCTTCATAAACATCATAATTTAAAAACATTTAATGTTTTTAAATAGCGGTGTTTTGCCCACTGTTTAATTTCACCCTGCTTCCCTACCCTTCCACCCAACCTAACCTATAGGTACCAAAGTGTCCCATCTGAGATAAAGTGTATTAAGTATATATTCTATGCCAGGCACGGAGATGACTAAGACATACCATACCACATAACACACAGCAAATTATTCTGGGTGGATTAAAGAGCTAAAGGAAAAAAAAAACAAAAAACACAGAAAGACTTGAATAAAGTTGATGAGAGAATTTAATCAAACCTTTGTGAGGGGGAGGACTTTCTAAGCCTAAAGCTATGGGAGAAACCACAAAAGAAAAAGATCACGAGATTTGGCGACCTAACATTTTGATACTCTGTAAACAGTATGAACAAAAAAAAGTAAAGGTCAAGTAGCAACTTGGGGAAATTATCTGCAACAAATACAACAAAAGATTAAAAGCTGTGATATAAGATGAATAGCCGTAATATATAAAGAGCTCATACAAATCAATACAAAACGTCCACTGAGACTCCAGGAAATAACTGGGGAAAGGCTTAGATCTGTGCTATCCAATATGGTAGCCACTAACCATCTGTGGTTATTTAAATTTAGATTTAAATTAATTTTTATTTAAATCAAGTCCTTAAACTAAATTAAATCTAGATTTAGATGAAATGAAATTAAAAATTCAGTTTCTCAGTCAAGATAGCCACACTTCAAGTGCTCAGGAGTCACTTTTGGCTAGTAGCCCTACTTTGGACACTGTAGATAGACCATTTCTATCCTTATTAAATTTTGATTGGAGGGGCACCTGGGTGGCTTAGTCGGTTAAGCGTCTGACTTCGGCTCAGGTCATGATCTCACGGTTTGTGAGTTCGAGCCCCGCGTTGGGCTCTGTGCTGACAGCTAGCTCAGAGCCTGGAGCCTGCTTCGGATTCTGTGTCTTCCTCTCTCTTTGGCCCTCCCTTGCTCACTCTCTCTCTCTCTCTCTCTCTCAGAAATAAATAAAACATTTTTTAAAAAAGTTTGATTGCAAAGCACTCAGACAATTCACAAAAGAAGACATACGAGTGGCCAACAAACACATTAAAAAACTCAACTTCATCAGGAAGAAAACAAATGCAAATTAAACAAAGGTAGTATTTTATATTATTTATCTATTTAGAAGTAAGGCAGATGTTGTGAATGGAAGAGTAACCATCTGTAAAATCATTTGGCATAGAAGTGAGGAGTGACAAAAACCCTCAGCCTAGTAATTCAGTTTCTGGGAAGATATCCTAANAACAGTTTTATGCAGAAAGTTAGTTATCTCTGGGCTATATGTAAATTCAGAAAGAAAACCCAACCTGAAAGTCCAGCTTCCAGGAAGGGATTACTTCCACTTGAGACCCCTGCTCAACGGGGCAGGACACCTGGGTGGCTCAGTCGGTTACACGTTTGACTCTTGACTTCAGCTCAGGTCATGATCTAACGATCATGGGGCTCTGTGCTGACCGTGGGGAGCCTGCTTGGGATGGTTTCTCTTCCTCTCTCTCTCTCTAGCCCTCCCCTGCTCACACACACAATCTCTCTCTCTCAAAATAAATAAATAAACTTAAAAAGACCCCCACTTGATGGACTGATAAAGCATCATAAAATTTTCCTTTATTCAAGAGGGTCTGATGACTTGGGAAATAACTTACAAGATTTTTTTGTAAATCGTTCAAAACTAGCCAGCTAGGATAATATCTGTTATAAAAATACAGGGACTATATAGTCACCAAATGCTGACAGCTGTCAGAAATAAGCATTACAGCGCAATGGGATTCTGAGTATTTTTTATGCTGTTCAGAAATTTCTGAATCGTTAATGAGGATCATTTGCTGCTTTTCTATAGAACTAGAAATGTTATGAAAAACTCAGAGGAAGAGATTAAGAACACGGATCTCAGGGTGGGGGGCCAGCTCTCCAGCCTCAGACAAGGTCACCTTAGTTTCCTCCTCTGAAATTAACAACAGCCCCTGCCTCAAAAGGTCATGAGAAAATTAAGCGAGCTGTTGTCTGCAAGTGCTGGCCAAAGTCTGAGCACACAACAGAGCATCTAAGCCACTGCTTTTATTAACATGAGAAATGGTTATTCACACTATTGCAGGACAGACCTGGACCTAGAATCCTCTATGTAACACACCCTCGCCTGCGGAAACATACACTTTAAACGTAGGCTTTTAAAAATATCCAAAAAAGATGAGAAAGACCTACCCAAATAAACAGTGGTCACGTCGGGGAGATTATGAGTTTTCTTTCTTTGCTAAAGGAACATCAATAAAAAAATCTCTTTCTGTGCTTCTCAGATTTGCCTCAGTGAGCGTGCAAACTTTACAGTAATGTAAATGCTTTAAAAGCAAAGAGCAACACTGAAATAAATAAGTTTAGCTACGCTAAGGGGGTCAGATTTAAACTNTGTTTTCTGTATATTTCATGCATCTTCCAGTCTTTGTATAAGGGGTATTGAATGTAGGAATTTTTCTAATCACATAAAAAGGTAGTTAGAAAAAAGAAAAGCAGTCTCCCTGACCTCAAATGGGGAAGGAAACTGAGTCAGACAGAGACAGGTGGGAGGGTGGGGCTTGAGCGTTAGGAGGAGGGTGGCACAGGGCTGGGGGACAGTCGGGAGGGTCCCACGATGCTGGGCCTGGGGCTGGACCCTGGAATGGGGTCGCCAGGTTACAGAGACAGAAATGATCCCTTTTTTATTTCCTAAGGTCTCCATAAAATACCTGTGAGTTTTTTTCACTGCGGGAGTGTTTGACTACATAGGAAAGGAACGTGCATTTCACAGTCCCTGCAGCTGGTAACAGATCTATCACCTTTCTGTCACTTAGCCTTCCCGCCCCACCCCCAGCACCTGGGAGTGGCCGTCCCCTCCCTGCCTCCTCCAGAGCTGGACCTAGTCCTTCCAAACACTGACAAGTGTGGGGAGACTTGTCGACCAAGAGTAGGGACCACAGGGCTCTGTGTCGAATCTGCGGGGCCCGTGTGCATCTGAGACACCAAATGTAGCACTTGGCTCGAAACGAGTGGGCTGAGAAGCCCGTGCTGGTGCAAGGCAAGGTCACAAAAATGCACGGCAGCGGCCCGGCTTTGTGGGACATGCAGGGGCTCTGGGGTCAGGGACCGGCGTCTGGTTATCCATCCATGCTCGGCAGTGACCATAAAGTGGAGACAAGATCTGGGCTTGCAGGATGGCGGTGAGCAGTGGACGCCTCCA
>NW_027536465.1:2932303-2941826 GCF_008692635.1 Crocuta crocuta
AACTCCCGGGGTGGGGGGGTGGGGGGGGTGCTGATCCCTGGTCTCTTGTTGCCATGGCAACATGGAAGGCTGAGAGGTTGGGAAATAATGGGATGAAAGGGCCGGGACTCAGAACGGCAAGTCCCAGATGCCGTCTCTGGCCACGTGCGCCTGTGCTGGCTGCTTGACCTTGGGGGGCCTTCTCTGCAAAACGGGGTGCGTTTCGCCTGGGAGCCCTGGCAGCCTTGTGGAGCCATGCCAGGGGCTCCTCAGCTCAGGACTCGGGGAGACGGCGGAAATGCAAGCGAGCTGAGCTGTAATCTCTGGCGGAACAATTGATGCACACAGAGCCCTGCTCTAGGGACAGAGCACAGAGCCGAGTCCCCAGGCGGCGGCTTGCCAAGTGGGGAGAAGGTACATTCTCTGCAGCAAAACCCAGCAAACCAACAACACACAAAACCACACTTCAATGTCGCGCGGCTTGTCCTGCGCTTGAAGTTCTAGGACCTTTTAGGTGCAAGGGAGGCACGAAGACTCAGACTAAACGTATGGCCTCCCCCCCCCGCCCCCACCCAGAAAAACGCGCACATGTACGCACCTGACATCCAGCAGCTGGTGGGACCCGGAAACGCAAGCCTGGACCCCGTGATGGGGACCCTTGCCCCAGCCTGGGCTCAGGGTGCTCTAGACAATCTCCCCAGGCTGGGGCAGCCCCCGGAGGAGTCAGAAATGGGGCTGGAGGCCCAGCAGCTCTCAGCAACGTGCCTGGGCAGGGAGCTTCATCCCCTGACTGCCCTGACTTGGGCCCTGACTGCCCATCCCGGTGCATCCCTCTCCCAGGGCCACCTAAACCCTGGGCAGAGCAAAGGGACTTCCTCCGCTGGGCCCCAAAAGCCCCTCCTTTAGAGGCACTTGCCACTAGAAATCAGCGGGCAACAGGATCCCAAAAATCTTGGGCTGAAAGACCCCACTTCTAGCTCTGTGTCCGACGCCATTCTGGACCTCAACGTGCTGGGGAAGCCCCCCAGCTCCCTGATGCCCCCCACTCCCCCCCTACAGCATGCAGACTCCTTCTCCAGGGGCCCAGGCACCAGGAGGAAACCCAGCTGACACTGAGCTCTTGTGAAAAATGTTCCTTCGCGTTTTAAATACGCCACTGTCTCCACGAATCCTACGATTCCAATTTGACCCAGAACTCAATACATCCTATGCTTTTCACAGAGCCTGCAAAGAAATGAGCTCTCAGGACTACAGAATTTTAGGCTTTTAGCTTTTCTTTATCAAAGAGGGGACGTCAGAAGGGAGCTGAGAGAAGAAAAGAAGACAGAGGGAGATGAGGCAGGCCAAGTGGGAACCAAGGAGGGCTTCCTGAGGGAGGTAGCCTACGGCCCAGGCCTGGCTGAAGGCGAGCGTGGGGGCAGGATCAGCTCCAGCTTCCTTCCGCCCCCCACACTCCTTCTCGCAGCCCGCCCACGCCTCACCCCTGCGTGCACCCTCAGCAGTGAGCCCGGACCTTCCTCCCTTGTGCCTGTCTCCTCAAGGGCGTAGGCCAGCCCTGTGCATGGATCAGACCAACCTCACAGGGGCACAGAGATGCACGCAGCCCAGACAAGGGTCTTCCCCGAAGCCCCCCCGCCCCAGTGCAAGCCCACAGTCATGGGGCGGGGTGGGGGCATATGCCGCAAAAGCCCATTTACGCGCCAGCCTGGTGGAAATCTAGCAGAATGGCCTCATCACAGAATCGGGGCAGCACTTCCTGGTCACAAGTCATGCGCCGGCCTCCACCTGTTCCTGACACTCACGGACACCTCCCCTTCTGGAATATTGACGAAGGGGTGTGTGCCATCCTGAGCTGCCCACCTCCAAAGAGCCAGGGCAGGAGCACAGGGGGAGGGAGAGGTCGTGCTCCGTGCCCAGAGCTGGTCTGAGCTTTGCCTCATTTAATCCTCAAGCCAATCCAGAAAAGACTTTCATTATTCTCATCTTACAGAGGCTCTTCACCTGGTGCAGCTTCCCAGACCAAAAAAGGGCTCTAGACACTCATTTGACCCCAGCCCTCGCAGGGAGGGTGGTGCCCTGCTCTGTCTTGAGGTTCTCTGTGACCTCACGCCCCAGGCTTTCCACCCCAGCCCCATCCTGCAGGCGGTGGGGTGCAGGTGGGCTCTCATCTGGCCTGACCCTTCTTGTAGTGTGGCCCCCCCAGCCTCACTGGGGCCCCGTATCCCTGTGTTCAGGCCCCAAGGCCCCGGTGTGGGCTGTGTCCTAAAAGCAGGGCTCCCTTCCAGGACAAGGCCCAGTACAGCAGGGAAGGGAGTATCCCCTCTGGCCCGGGGTCCCTGTAGGTTCCTCACTCGGCCTGTGACTGTGGGTGAGTCACTGCAACTCTCTGAAAAATGGGGCAAATGTTATGTGCGCTGCCTTCCTCCCAGGGTGGTTATAAAATCCACCACGACAATGAATGTGAAAGTTCACCACTCTGCTCTGGGAGGGCGGTTGGGCGTTGTGGGTCACGGTGACCACGGCCCTCCCCAGGGAGGGGGCAGGGACCCTCCCCAAGTTTTGCAAACGAAAGAAAATCAGGCTGGAAGGAAGGCAGCTTCTCACTCCAAAAAGCCAGGGACCTGTTTTGGCTTTAAATCCTTCTCAGGTCTCTACGGCCTCACCAGCCCCCAACCTCCCCACACCTCCCACACCCCCCACAGCCCCCCACCAGATTTACCGGGCAGCGGGAAGAAGGTACAAAGAGCCAAGGATTCAGTATCAGGACATCTGGGCTCAGATCCGAGTTCTGTTTCCTTTTCCCCGTGTGGTGGTGGGATCACTCATTTATTAGCATCCCTTTCCTCGTTTCCTCACTGACAGCATGGGACGCGCCCCCCCCCCGCCCCCACCTGACAGGGCTGTGAGATGCTGCTGGGAACAGCACACTATAAAGTGCAATGCCACAAGACAAGCATTAAGATCGTCCAAACCACTTACCACCCCTGTCACCTCAAGGCCACTCTGCACTTAGGAAAGCCCCAGCTCTGTAATAGTGGGTTGGTGTGTTTCACCCCCTCCTTGGTCTCTAGCTCCTCGGAGAAAGGCCTGCTCACTGTGTGTCGTGCAGGTATCTGTGGGGGGCAGCAGAGCATCGAGCTTTGCACGGCCCAAATGACCACCACGGTAGGATGGGTCAATAAATTGCGATAGCTGCTCACAGTGGAATACTATACTGCAACGAAGAAGAACACATACTTACTATACATACGCCATAACGTGGATGAATCTTCCCAGCGTGATATTGACGATACAAAAGTCAGACACAAACAAGTACATGCTGTGTGATATCATTGAGATAAAGCTGCAGAACGGGCAAATGCGGTCTGTGATGATAGAAATCAGGATGGTGGGGGCCTGGGGAGCAAGTGGTGGGGAGCTGGCAAGATGCACAACAGCAGGACTCCTGAATACTGGTTGGGGTCTGTTTGTTGGTTTGGGTGCTGGTTACATGGCAATGTTCAGTTTGTAAAGTCCTTGAAGCTACACTTGTATGATACATGCACTTTTCTGGGTGTATCCTTTGTTTAAATAAAACCTTTCCTAAATTTGACATCTGGGTCCAAGAGCCAGCTCTATCATTTGCATATTGTGTGAGCCTAAGCCGGTTAAACTCTTTCTACTCTGACCTCTGCAAAATAGGGATAATAATGGCATCTGCCTCTAATGGTCCCAAATGTCAACTATTTAAATTCCACCTTCATACTGACCTTATCCAAGCACCAAGTATTAATATTTTTTCTTTATTTTATTTTTCTAATGTTTATTTTTGAAGGAGAGAGAGACAGAACATGAGCCAAAGAGGGGCAGAGAGAGAGGGAGACGCATAAACTGAAGCAGGCTCCAGGCTCTGAGCTGTCAGCACAGAGCCTGACACAGGGCTCCAACCCACCAACCATGAGATCATGACCTGAGCTGAAGTCAGGTGCTTAACTGACTGACCCACCCAGGCACCTCTTGATATTTTTTCTTTAAAACCAACTCAACAGGGGCGCCTGGGTGGCTTAGTTGGTTAAGCGTCCGACTTTCGCTTAGGTCATGATCTCGCGGTTCGTGGGTTCGAGCCCCGCGTCAGGCTCTGTGCTGACTGCCAGCTCAGAGCCTGGAGCCTGTTTCAATCTGTGACTCCCTCTCTCTCTGACCCTCCCCTGCTCACGCTGTCTCTCTCTCTCTCTCCTAGAAATAAATAAAAAAACATTTAAAAATAAATAAATAAATAAAACTCAACAGTGTTATCTAAATAATTTAAAAATTAGCTGTTATATCACTCTCATAAATCATGGTACTGGTATACTAATGATCTCTTTTCTAGTATATTCAATTGACATATGCTAAACACACAATTTTTAAAGAATTTTTTAATGTTTTTATTTATTTCTGAGAGAGGTAGCATGAGCAGGGGAGGGTCAGAGAGAGAGGGAGACAAAGAATCCGAAGCAGGCTCCAGGCTCTGAACTAGCTGTCAGCACAGAGCCCTACGCGGGGCTCGAACCCACAAACTGTGAGATCATGACCTGAGCCAAAGCCAGACGCTTAACCGACTAAGCCACCCAGGTGCCCCAAACACACAATTATTAAGATAGTGATGGTCACCTGTGAGCCGCCTCAAATTATCCCCCATATCCGTGATGGCTGGGGACTCATTTGGTAAAAACCAAGATGAGTTACTCAGAGCTCCTAGCACTGTGTAAGTGGTAAGCATCATTGCCAAATCATCACCATCACCGTCATCATTACGATCACACACAGAATCAGTGAATAATTCACTTCCAGACCATCCCCCAGGGCCAATTCAATATGGCCTTGACCTCAGCAGAGCTTAAAGAGCTCAGGACATGGAATCCATTCTCAAGTGTGGGGACCCGCTGGGTTGCACATCTAGGTAGAGGCTCCATGTGGGTACGGACTGGATTTAGGGCGCTGGGCTGTACCCTACCACCCTCCCTACGCCCCCAGACCAGAACCAGTCTCTCCAGAGGCCAAGGCTGACTGCACCCACACCCAACCCCTTGTCTCTCATCTCTCCAACCCAGCCAGCTCCTCAGAGCCTTCCACCGATGGGCCCAGATCAGCAGATAAGCAGAAGTCACCATAGGAGAGCTCTGGACATTCAGGAAATCATCAAAAATGTGTCAATGTTATTTCACATTTGCCCTCCCGGATGTGCCTGGGCCCCTGCTTCATGGGCTGTCAGGGGACACCCAGAGTGCCCACCCTCACCCCAAAAGTGATTGACTACCTATTTGGGTATGCATCTTGTTAAGTAAATTCAGCCGATCAGCATTCAGATTTACTAAGCTGGGGTGGAGATCACTAATTCAATTAAAAAAATTTTTTTCCTATTGTTTATTTATTTTTGATAGAGAGAGAGACAGAGCATGAGTGGGAGAGGGGCAGAGGGAGGGGGAGACACAGAATCTGAAGCAGGCTCCAAGCTCTAAGCTGTCAGCACAGAGCCCATTTCGGGGCTTAAACTCATGAACCCCAAGATCATGACCTGAGTGGAAGTCGGGGGCTTCCCATTGAGCCACCCAGGTGCCCCACTAATTCAATATATTAAAAAGGCTTCTGGTATTTAAAATGGCCATGGACACCCGGGTGGCTCAGTTGGTTAAGCCCCTGACTTCCACTCAGGTCATGATCTCGGGGTTCGTGAGTTTGAGCCCCACATTGGGCTTTCTGCTGTCAGCACAGAGCCCGCTTTGGATCCTCTGTCTACCTCTGTCTACCTCTCCCCTGTGCATACATGCCCGTGTACTCTCTCTCTCTCTCTCTCAAAAGTAAACAAACATTAAAAAAATTAAAAGAAAAAAATAAAAAATAAGATAAAATAAAATGGCCGTAGCGGCACCTGCTTGATTGGCCAACTCTTGATTTCAGCTCAGCTCATGATCCCAGGGTTGTCGGATCAAAACCCAAGTGAGGCTCCGCATAGAGCCTACTTGGGATTCTCTCTCTCCCTCCCCCACCTCCCCCACTCACACATCCTCTCTCTAAAATAAAAAATTAATCATTTTTTAAAATGAATAAAGAAATAAATTAGCCATAATCTTTGATTCAAATAATTCCACCTAAAGGAAGTAAAGATATTTTTTAAAGATGCTTACACGGACATATCCATCACATAGCTACTTTTAATAGTTAAATAAAAGTAAACAACGCAAATGTCTAGTTAATAGAGATTAAACAAGTATCGGGACTTTTATATATTGGTTATTATAGACCATTTCAAAAAATCATGTTATATAAGTCTATGACATGAGAAGATACTCAAAATATACTAGAAGAGAAAAAGAAGTTTATAAATATATACCTATGTGTGTGTATATATATATTGATATATATATATATATCTTTGTGGGTGTATATATATGTGTGTGTATATATATATATCTTTGATGTATATATATATATCTTTGATATATATATCTTTGTGGGTGTATATATCTTAATATATACACACATACATATTATTATATATACAAAAATATTCATCCTATATATATACTAATTTTGAAAGAAAGCCTAATTATTATAATTATAAAAAATCATATAAATATATGCTCTAATACATTAACTGTGGCATACCGGATGGTAAAATTATAGGCAGTTTTATTTTTTCTTTATATTCTGTCATACTTGCTGATTTTTCTCAATAAGCACACATGATTTTTATTATTAAGGAAAATGGAAAATGATATTAAAATGTTATATGTGATATATATATAATCATACATGGGATTTTTTTCTTTAAAAATTCTTCTGCAAATCCCTCTTACGTTATTTTTTAATTAGTCACAAAATCACGATACACGTTCTTTGAAAGTCGCTAAACTCTACAGAAGTGCATAAAATGAAAACGAAAGCCCAGTCCAACCTCTCCCCCATCTCCACTGAATCCCGTCCCCAAGTGACCTCTGTGCACATTATTTTGATGAATAGTCTGCAAAACCTTTTCTGCTAATGTAGAAACATTCTGTCCAACTATTGAACTCGCTCGTATTTTTATTATGCAGATTGTGCTGAAATGAGCTTTTTCAGGAGCAGAAGGGCCGACTCTCTGAGTCAGTACACTGTGGTCTATGTCCCCTTTCTTGATGGCTGTATCATATTCCAGAGCGGAGTTGGGTAAAACGTAGATGCCCTCAAGCCTGTCTTCCATATTTTCACTATCCCTAGGTGACCTAAATACCCTTACGTATACCGCCTTCCATCCCGGGAGTGTAGGAGAGTTCTCTAAAAGTAACACCATGCATGAGGGTTTTTTTTTTTTTTTTAATGTTGTGGCTTTTGCAACTCTGTCTTTCAAAAAAAAAAGAAAAGGGTTGCATCGTTTTTTTTAAATTCGTGAATGACAACCTTTAAACAAGATCTCAAGCCTTAACTCACAGCTTAAGAAATCTTGGGGACCATTTGGTGCAGCCCCTTTATTTCATCAATAAACTGAGCCCTGGGGTGGGGGGGACAATCCACACGAGGCACAGAGCCAGTGAGGGACTGACCCCCAGGTGCCCCAGCTTCTAGACCTTTCTTACTTATAGTTACATGGTTATTGTGTTAACAGGACCCAGAGGCCTTTGCCCTCCGCCTGGAAAACCTGATCCCACCACCAAACTGGCAAACTCCTACTCGCCCTTCAGGTCTCAGCCTGGATGTCACCCCCTCCAGGGAGCCTTCCTTGACTTTCCCAGAGGTTGGACTGGACATAGGTCGTCCTCCATGCTCCCTCGGGCCTAGCCCTTCTGGTGTTCTGTCCCAGCTGTCTGTCGGGTTGTGGCCCCACTAGACCAGGACACACAGCCGGTCTGTCAGCCTCCTGGGCCCCCACAATGTCTACTGTAACATAGCAAAACCCTCAAAGGGCAGGGGAAGTACCAGTCCGAGATCTAAGAGAGACTGTACTAGGAAAGGGTGGCCCACTGGCCGGGAGACCTGGGGGCCCGGTCCAAACCTCACTGCCAGTTGGCTGTGTGCCTTGGGGAATTCACCATGCCTCTCTGATTCTGTTACTTCATCTGAAAAATGGGCTTGGTTAACACTTGTCCTACTCTATCTACTCAGTGGTCTTATTTTCTTAACCAAAACGATGCCCAGTCTTGCTTAGAGGAACAACAGAAGCGAAACCATGAACCCCGAGTCCCTGAGATATGTGATTGGCACCCACCATGGGGCCAGCGGCTGGGGCTGTGTCTCTTGCACGCCCACCACTGGAATGCCTGCAGCAGGCTCGAGTGGGGGTAAGGGGCCAGAGTGAAAGGGCAGGTCAGTTCATTCCAGGTCATCTTCTGGGCCCCCATGCACAGAGCCCCAGCAAGGAAGTGTGAGGAGGCCCTGGGGTCGGCTGGGGTAGATGAGGTCTCAGCTGACCAGCCCTCACACTCAAAAGATTGCGCTAGAGTTTGCAAACCCTTTGTATCATTATAATGGAAACTTCTAGAAGCCCTGCAACATAGCTATCATTCCCTACTGTCTTTTTTTCTTTTATGTTTATTTATTTTTAAGAGAGAGAGCGAGCACGAGTTGGGGAGACATAGAGAGACACACACATAAAATCCGAAGCAGGCTCCAGGCTCTGAGCTGTCAGCACAGAGCCCAATGCGGGGCTCAAACCCACAAACCATGAGATCATGACCTGAGCTGAAGTTGGAAGATTAACCGACTGAGCCACCCAGGCTCCATCTTTTAAAGGAAATCTCAAAATAGGGAAACCAAATTGCCCAAGGTCACTCACCTAGTCAGAAGGGAAAGTCAGCTTCCAGACCCCCAAACCTTCTACTCCCCACCCTGAAATGTTCATCGTAATATAATCAAGGTTCCCGGAGCCCTTCCTAGGAGCCATGATTATGCTTTGCCCTTTACCCAGATGATTCTGCTTCCTCTTCAAACTGTTATGATTTACAGATGAGGAGTCTAGGTAACTTGCTTGAGTCACATACCCAAGATTTCACTACCAGGAAATGAGGCCAGTATTGTCAGAGAGCAAAACTCAGCTCGCAGGAGGGCCTGGGAAAGACTTGGGGGGAAGGTGCCCTCATCCGTCCCTGCAGGCTGGACAGACCCTCGAGGGCAGCCCCACCTACCTGGGACTCGGGGAAGTGCACCTACCGAGCCACCTCACAGAGCCAGCACACCCCCTCGCCAGCATAACCTCCAATCTTCCGCCCTCTGCTTTTGGCCAAAAACCCGGCGCCTGACACCCGGTCACACAAAAGAAAGAGTCAAACCCTTCAGGTCCCAGAACAGAGAACAGACTGGCACAGCCCCCGGGGAGTGGGGGGGTCCTAGAACAAGAGAACTGGCCCCAGGATCACTTAACCCCATGTTTTACAGGTAAGCCATCTGAAGCCCTGAGCATCCACCTGGCAGTCTGGGGACATCAGCACGCAGGCGCCCTCCAGGGCCAGAGCCCCTCCACCCACCTGCACGCCCCTCAGCTGTCCATCCAGAGCCAGAATCCGATCTTATCATGATCACTTTCTCCCTCCTCCTGCCCGCCCCCCAAAAA
>NW_027536465.1:2941862-2965733 GCF_008692635.1 Crocuta crocuta
GCGGGGGATCCTTCTGCAAAGCCTGCTCCCCTCATTGCAGAGCAGAGACATCTCCTCTGGCCACCAGGCCATCCCCAAGGTCTTTGGCAACCATTGCCTAGGTTCATTCATTCATTCAACCAACACTGAGGTCCTACGAGGCACCAGGCACATTTCTGGGCCTCCTTCCTCTTCTCCAGCCTCCCAGTGCTCAGCCCCTCCCCCTTCCCCAGGCGACCCCCGCGGCCCCTTTGCACTGGCAAGAGGGCAAATCCTGGGGGCACTGGGGAGTCACAGAGCCCGGCTGACAGACTGCACGCACACACACGCACACCCCCGGGTTACCTGGTGCGGGCCAGGCGGCACAGGCAGGCGCCTCTCTGGCAGGGGCCGAGGAGGTACTGACACCCGGGCCCTGGGGGCTGCTAACTCCCCTCCCTGCCCCTTCGGCCTCACCCACCACGCCCGCCAGCCCGCCCGGCCCGGCTGCTTGGAAAACCCAACCTCGCTTAGCTTAGCTGACTTCCTCTTGTGTCATGGAAAATTCGATGCTGAGAACAGGAAACTCCCACCTGGGATCTGGGGTCTGATGGGGGACTGTGAGCCTGGGAGGCAGGAAGGGCCACTCGAGGGGGGTTCAGCACCCAGAGGGAGGGTAGAGGAGGCAGAGGAGGGGGACTCACCGGGCTGGGTGGAGGTGTCCTTTCACCAGGACGGGTCAGGGACCAAGCCCCAGGGGCCCCAAGGTGCTTCAACTTTCCAAAAACAAACAGAAAAGATTTGAACCCACAGCCTTATCCATAGTGAAGGCTCAGGGATCACATAAAAAGCCACATTCTCTGTTTTCTTTGCTTTTGGTATGTGGGGGTGGGGGGGAGTGGCAAGGATTTTGAAGAGGGAGAGACGTGGTTTCACATCTTAGTCTTGCCCTCCTGAGGCCAAGTGCATCGCTTTCTAAGCCTCAGTTTCCTCATCTGTGAAATGGAAAACTCCACCCACTTCCCTGCGATGGCTGGGAAGGCTAAAAGAGGCCACACCCCGGGCTCACTTAGGTGCTCCGAAAAATCCCTTGTCCCTTTGAAAGTTGCAGTTCCGTAAGCTGAGTGTGGTAACCCAGGGTGTGAAGGACCACTGAATATGTGGACCGAGTGTGACCAATAAAAGCTTGCTTGCTTTCTTTTGTTTTTGTTTTGTTTTGTTTTTTCATTTTTATTTTTGAGAGAGAGTGAGCACAAGCAGGGGAGGGGCAGAGAAAGAGGGAGAGAGAGAATCCCAAGCAGGCTCCGAGCCATCAGCGCAGAGCCCGACTCGGGGCTCGATCTCACGAACTGTGAGATCATGACCTGAGCCAAAACCAAGGGGGGGGACGCTCAACCGACTGAACCCCCCAGGCGCCCCACCAAATAAAAGCTTCCTAAACAGGGAGTCTTTAAGAGAAAACTTATCCAGAGGGGTCGTCGGACTGTAAGAAGAGTGGGGCCCACATCTGTCCCCTTCATGTCTGCATCCCTGATGGTTAGCGCGGGACAAAATTTTGCTGAATGAATAAAAAAGCCTGGGATTTCCAGAGTCACAGGACAGGAAGGATGTGAGGGCAGGGGGCAGGGCCTGGGGGGGTGGGGGCGCTGGNACCACCCCACCCCCGCCAGCACTGCCTCCTCCCGGCTCCCCAGGCTTTGCCCCAGGCACCTGAGACCCTCCGAGGGGGATGGGGCAATGCTGGATGCGGGCGGTGGGGTGGGGCGAGGCGGGGGCANGCAGGAGCAGGGTGGGAAGGGTGTGAATGGGAGGCCTTCACATTCGCTTCACACCTCTTCACAGTCAGCTGTGCTCTTGACTCTGAACCTCATCAAGCCTCCTGCAATGGCTCAGGGAGCCTGGGTCTGGGTCTACCTCCGTCCTGGAGCGCAGAGGGGCTGAACCGGGCCCAGGCCCTTGGAGTAGGGGTGGGGGTGGGGTGGCTGAGGCCCTTCCCCTGCGCCCCAGCTCCCCCAGGTCATTTTGCAGAAACCCGGCCACCCTGCCTCTTCCTCAACAGGCCAAAGGTTGATTCCTGCGCTTGCGGGAGCCACAGTCCAACGTAGAAATCATGTGTACTGACCTAGCGATCACACACACGCACACGCACACGCACACCCCCCAGCACAAGCCCAGCTCTCTTCTGTGCTTGTTAGAGATTTACCTCTAATTCCCATCTCATTCCCAGGAAGGGGAGACTGAGGGCCTCGGGCCTGCGGTGAGGACGGGTGTGGTGACCCCCAAGCCCCCCTGCTCACCACCTAGCATAGCTCAATGCCATTTCAGCGCGACCCCTGCCCCCTCTGTCCCCCTCGCGCCTACCCTCCGTGGGACCAAGCCTCCTCCCTCTGCGCAGCCCGGGCCCGGGGCTCCCCAATGCCGTGGCGACCCCCAGAGGGGCTGCATGGCTGGCTGCCGGGCCCAGCGTGGTGCCGTGGGGAGCGCCGCCCCAGCCCTGCGCATCTCAGGCAGGAAGCTGCCAGGGGCCCGGGCCGCCATTCGAACTGGGGCAGATGGTTTTACCCGGAGGAAGTTGACAGTTCAACTTCAAACACAGATGACGCAGGCCCCACACCGCCTGCCTGCTCTCGTGTCCCACCCCTGCCTCCGCCCGCCCGCCCCACCCCTCCTCCCCAAGAGGGAGACCCAGGACCAGACACCCTTCACCCACGGGTGCCAAGCTTGACGAGGCTGAGGCAGGAGGAGGCCGCGCCCATGGGGTCTCAGCAACCGCCACTGGCCGCCCTGTCCCTGCTGGGGGTGCTGGGTGAGTACCCCACCTGGGGCATGTAGCGGGGACTGGGGCTCGGGGGTGCAAGGAAGGGGATGCCGGTTCTCACTCTGGTCTGACTCGGGCCCGCATGCCACCTCTCTGGAGCATCAGGGAGGGCTGAGGCCGCCCTGCTCGTCCCCCCCCATCCCATCCCTCCACCACTCGTTCCCAATCTGCGTGGCTCTTGCACCGCGGGGGTCTTCCTGCACCCCCCAGGTGGGACCTGTGCCAAATCAGACTCTCGCCTAGAAATCAAGTCATCCAGTGCCCACCTGGCGCGAGCTTCCTCTGCAGCTGCACCCCCCCAAGCCTTGAGGGTCCCTCCACCTTTTACCAGGACGCACCAGGGACAGGGGACCCATGGCCTCCTGGGTAGTTCTGATGATGCTCTGAGCACCGTGGTCCAGGGCAGGGTGGGGGCCGCCTCTGAGAACACAGCTAAGCATGCGTCAGACATGCACCCTCTGTCCCAGGGGAGCCCCAGCCAGGCCCGCCAGCCAGGGCGCAAGTACACGCTTGGGTCCGCTCTCGGGGTTTCAGAACCTGAGCCCCCAGGGCCACTGTGGAAGCCCCCCCGGGGCCTCTGAGGAGCTGGGTAGGGGTGGATGAGACTGGGGCCTCCTGTTTGCTGGGAGGGAGTTGGTGGAAGCTGGTGGTCTCCTCGTTTCTGAAAAGCAGGGGGTAAACTGGCTGAGGTCTGACCCCTGCTCTGGGGTTTGGGGGTTACCGAGGGGCGAGAGAGATGCCTGCCCACAGGACAGGTGGGAAGTGGAGGGTATTGCGGTCTCCCAGGTTGGAGGGAAAGGATGCGGGGACCATTGCCTGCCTGAACAGGGGGCCTCGGCCCCTCCCAGACAGGCTTGGTGCGTGGTGTTTGAGTACATGTGCGTGAGTAGGTATGAACGTGTGTATATGCAGGGAGGTGTGTGTGTAAATTTGCACGTGTGTGTGTATGAGAAGTGTGTGTGTGTCTTCACAGGCCAGACATGGTCTCCAAATGTAGGTTTACCTCCCCCCCATCCCCCATGCACAGACAATGGCGCATGTGTACACACGCTCACATGGCTATTCCTACGTGAAACTGCAAGAGATACAATATCCCCTCTGTCCCCAGGGCTGATGTCCCCATGGGGACCTGAAGCCCCCCAGCTGTCCCTGACCTGTGATCTCTGACCCTACTGGGGCAGGGAGGCTGGCCAGGCTCCCAGCTGGGGACGGGGATGGGACCCTGCTCGATGGGCCTCCCCTCTGAATCCCGTCATGGCGCCAGGCTCCTGGCTGGATGGGGCAGCCCCCCGAGCCCAGCGGGGCCCAGAGTCAGGGAGACTTAGAGGCAGCCCCTTCTCCGGGAGGGAGTACGGAACCATCTGGAACCCCAGGAGCTCATGGTTCCCAGTGTGTGTTTGTGGGAACTGATGCATAATAAACATGCCCATTGTCCGGTGGGTCACAGCTTACAAAAGACCTGTAAAGCCATTTTCTTCTGGAAGCTTCACAACAGCCTTGGAGGTAGGCAGGCCCGCGGCCCCAATTTTACAGTCAGGAAAACTGAGCTCCGGAAAAGCCGAGAGACGAGCTTCGGACACGGCACTAGTGAGAGGCAGAGCCGACCCCCAGCCCAGCACTCCCGGCATCTCGGAGGCTCCCTGGACCCGAAGGGCACAGACACCCCAAAGCCACTCCCACAAGTCAGAAAATGGCTGCAAAACACAACCGCCACTTGCAGATATGAGCACGGAGGGCAGGGGACACCGAAGGCAGGGGACACCGAGGGCCAGCGCTGGGACTGGGGGCAGACAGCATGCAGACCCTCTGAGCCATTCCAGGAAGAGACGCCCGACCACCAGACCCCTGGGGACGCCGCGTCTCTGGCTGGCCTTCAAGGTTGTGCCAGGGATGTGGGGACCTTTGGGGCACAAGATGCCCGCACTACCCCTGGGGCAATAGCAACAGCCGTTCCTTTCCGTCGCTGCCCTTAACCCCAGCCTGGCTGGGGCTCACCTAGCAGGGGGAGGCATGTGGAGGCAGCCCTGAGGGTCCGGCCCAGCCACCAGGACTCCAGAAGCCAGCACGGAGGCATGGCAAAGTCATGGGCTCTGCCACCTGCCAGCTGGGTGACCTTGGACCATTTTGTCAGCTCCAGGTTCCTCCTCTGCAAAATGGGAATAATCACGGCATGTGTTTCGTAGAGATTTATAAGGATTAGATGAATCAATGCACGCAGAGCTTTTACTAGGAAGGTTGGTTAGAGCATAGTAAGTGCTCAGTGAGCATGGATGACCATAGTACCAATGACCAACGTCATCGTCGGGGCGGGGTCAGCAGGGAACGAGGTGGGGTAGGGCCTGGTGGAGCAGTCTTCCCAGACGCAAGCCTGGCCACCAACCTTTCCCTTCCCCCGTCCCCTTACACAGAGTATTCACGCCTTCACTTCTCCATCCACAAATATTTACGGAGGAGCTACTGTGTGTCCAGCTCTGTGGAAGAGCACTGGGGAAAGCCAGTCCCGAGCAAGGGGGCCCCAAATACTCACGCATTTCTCTAAATCTCATGCTAAGTATGAGGAAGGAAACAACAACAGCTGAGACTCGGCAACCACATGGATGCAGGAAAGAGCCAGCCAGGCAGAGAAAAGAGGGAAGCGTGCCCTTGGCATTGGCAAGGGCAAGCGCCATGGTCACGACAGGCCCCAGAGGGGCTGGGCCTCCATGCGAGGGGAGGGGAGAGGGGCCCTAGTGGGCGAGTGGGCTGCCCGGCCTGTGCTGTTCCACGATGCAGAGGCTGAGGGCCTTGCTGGTTCTGGGAACAAAGAAGCCAGCGGCCAGCTTCCTTCCCCAGGGAAGAGAGGGACCCGGGGGCTCAGGGGACTGTCACTAGCCCTTCTAGTCAGTCACTCTGTCCAGCGCCAACACTTCACAGGGTTTTCCCCACAGAGACCAAGGAGGGACTTCAATGCCACCTGATAAAAGCGATTGGTCACCTGTGTGTGCGCACACACGTGTGGGTGCGTGTGTGAACCCAAGCGAGCATGCTGTGTGTCCTTGTGTGCATATGTATTCTGTGCACACGCATGTGGGTGAAGGCCTGTGGGACTTCAGAGTAACGCGGACTGGAGTTTGATTTCTATCGGCCTCTCACAAATGTGGTGAACACCAGAATCTTAGCCTTCTCGTCTAAAAAATGGGGATGACCACCATGCCCACCTTAAGGGACAATGCAATTGTTAAAGCTGGTTCATCCATTCAGACAGCAAGCATTTATTGAGCACCTACTATAGGCTGGCCACTCTTCTAAGTGCTGGGGACACAACTGAACAATAGTGATCCGTCNTCACAAGGAGACGATATTTGGGCAAATGCTTGTAGGAAGTGAGGGTTCACCCTGGGTGGGACTGGGGAGGATGATCCAGGCAGAAGGGCCTGGGGGACACCCAGGCTGGCAGGGAGGGGCCGTGCAGGCAGAGTAGAAGGGGAAGCGGGATGAGGGCCCTTGGAAGGAATGGTTCCCCTCACCTTCACAGGTCTACACACCCGTATCCCCAGCCTCACCAGATGCGTTTGGGAATTCAGAATTTTCCAGATCGCAGGTCATACTGTGTATGTGCTGGGTGCCCGCCGCACGCCAACGGGGTCTTGGGCCACTCCCATGTTCCCATCCAGTGAAACATGAATTCACACCCTAAGAGAGGCCCAGAAAGGCTGCAAACTCCCTCCCGCAAAATGCACCAGGGAAGACTTCTGGTTTGGGGTTTTGAGCTGCAGATGAGGGGTGATGGCCCTGAATCACTTCCTCCATAGCTACACCGTCACCATACTGCCATCAACATCATCATGTCTGGTTCCCACCGGGACGCTGGGACTCCCTTGTCCCTTGGGGAACAGCCGTGACAGATGGTGTGGGACAGGGTAGGGAATAGGTGGTGGTTGGCAGGGGCTTAAAGGGCCCTGTACCACCGCAGACTCCCCTGGAGGCATCTAGACTGAGCCCTTCCCTTGCTGGCCTCAGTTTCCCCTATCTGTCCCCCAGGGTAAGCAGGCTCCCGGTTCTCCCAGTGGTAGATTCCCATAGGGCCCTATCAAGCAATGGTGATGGGATTTCTTGTCCTCACTGCACCATCCACAAGCTGTGTGACCTTGGGCAAGTCGCTCTGCCTCTCTGAACCTCGGTTTCCCGATCTGAAAATGAGAATGAGCATGGGCCCATCCTCCCGGGGCTGTGGGTAGAAAAAACTCTGGGATATGCGAAGCTCTGAACAAAATGGAGTGCTTCTCACTGTCACCATGGAGACGCCTGTGTGGCATGAAATTCATGCAAATTCAGTCAGACAGAGCAGGGCACCAGCGAGAGGGCCATCACAGTGTAGACTGTGCCGGTTGTTCTGCTGGCGACAGGCTGGCATCGGCTGGGTGGGACGGCGCAGGCCCCTTGAGCAGGATGAGAGCCTCGAAGCTGCCGCGCCTCTGTGGGAACCATTCCCCCAGGCTTCCTCGGCATCAGCTCAGTGTGACCCTGCGCGCTCTGCACATAAAAAGACTCCCAATCAAAGGCCAACCACTTCATCTGGGGTTCGATCGAGAAACAGAATTTGGGGCCTTTGTGATCTTTGTTTCCCTGAAGCCTCCATACAGACTCAGGTTAGTCATGACGCTGATTAGTGTCATTTCAGGAAAGGAGGGGTTCTGCCCTTCCGAGTCAGCCTCTCATCAGGGGACGAAAGGAAGATCCAGAATGCCCCCAAAAGGCAGCCCAATGCGTGGTGTTTGCTGTAAATCGGTGAGACGTTTAAGGACTATTCGAGGGAATCATTGTTTACGGAAACTATGGACCATCTGACCTCCAAGCCCCACGAAGTCCATCCGTTTGTTGATCCAGGAAACTGGGTGATGACAGTCCCCTTCGGTGAGGCTGTCGAGAGGAGGTGCGGTCTGCCATGAAGAAAGCTTGGCCTGGGGTCTGCGCGAGGTCAGAGCTCCATCAGCGTTCACTGTCACTGTGACTCTCCGTGCTGTCCCAGCCCCTCCCAGGGACCTGGCCGTCATGCCTCCACTTCCCCGCGTGTGCTGGCTGCAAAGCCCGGGATGCATGGGTCCCCGCAGAGCCTGCGAGTGCGCGGGGGGCCGGCTGGACTGGGCCCAGTCCCAGCACTGCTGAGGACCGCAAAGTGGAGCCCATCACATGGGTCCATGAACATTCGTCTGCAATTCCAACACCCGCCCCCCAGAAATGTTTGTAGATTTCTGGAAGACGCCGTTGGTGCAAATCCTGACCTGAACAAATGGAGGGCTATTTATAATCTTGCGCATCCCACCTAGCGTGAAAATTCATGTGTTTCGCTGCAGAACCTATCGTGTGTTTGAGGCTGGGGCTCTCCAGACACGGGGTGACAGTAGGGTGCCTCGGGGGTGCCGGCAAACTGGAGCTCATCTGCCCGGGGCTCGCAGCGATGCGGCCTGATGTGGTCAGAGCATCCTAGCTTTCAAAAACATCTGGATCTTTGGAACTTTTTTTTAAAGCAAAACAAAACAGAAAGAAATTGTTTTTTTTAACTGGCTGGAAAAAACATTAAGCCCCTTGCAGGGCAGATAAAAGTCACCCACGGCCTGACGCAGCCTATGCTGTTACAGCACCCAAAACCAAAATAAGAATCACCGGGAATGCTGTGGGTTCAAGAGGATTGGGGGCGCGGAGGGTATGAAGTCTCAGGGCTGCTTTCCAGAATGCATTTACTCCTCATTGAGCTCTCGCCTGGGCACGCGGGGTCCAGAGGGTTCAGTCTCTGTAAATGCGGAGATGAAGGGTGGGCTCGGGGGAGGGAAACGGCCACCTGCCTTTCTTGGGCTTTCTCAGCCCTAAGCTCTGCCTGGGCTCAGCCACTCCAAGCCTGAAACAGTGGGGCCCCGAGGGGCGGCTGCCAGGGGAGAGGAGGGGCCTTTGGAGGATTCTTGCTCCTGGCCCCGGCTGGGGAGGGCGGACTAGGAAACAGCACGGTGTGTCCGTGCCTGGTGTCCCTCATGGCTTCCAGGGGCTCCAGGCCTCTGTTTGAAGCCTCTGCAGCTGTCGAGCCTTGGGCCTCGGGATGCAGACGGGGGTTGGCTAAGCCGCAGCCCTAGAGGGTCTCAGAGAAAACAGGAGCCCAATCTGCGGGGGAAAGAGGCTGTGGGTCGGACCCCTGTGAGAAGCAGCTGAGAGAATGAAAACACGTCATGGACAATGGGAAACTTGAACCTGTCTCCGGACAGCCAGGAAGCCACCAAGTCAGCGACACCTCTCACCGTCCACCTCTGCCTGGCCCCTCCCGGCCACCAAGATACATCGGGAACTAAAGATTGTAAATCAGAGGGGTCTGAACCGAGAGGAAGGGGAGGGACCGTGGAGTCTAACGTCCTCATTTTACAGGGAGGGCATCAAGTCCAGAGAGGCCGAGTGACTTGTCAAGGTCACAGAGCAAGTTCGTGGAAAAGCCCCCCCATGGCATGTTTCACTACCTGAATGGAATTCCCAGTTCATTCCCTTTCAGCAGGTTTGCACGCCACGAAGCACGCAGGACGTGGGTGCAACGCGGGGCAGGGAGGGCAGGGAGGCAGCTTGGCCCGGCACGCAAAAGCGCAGGGTCGGTGACAGATGGCCGGGCTTGGAGAACCAGCCCCAACCCTCATCAGATGCCTAGCAAGTTAATCCTTCTCCATTTCTTCATCCATAAAATGGGGATCAAACTACTAGCACCTGCCTCATAGGCTCTGGTGAAGTTCAAGAGGGTTAATGTATCCCGATGCCTGGATAGAAGTGTGAGCGCTGTAAGTGTTGCTGGTGGTGGTGAGCATGATGGCGGTGGTGGCAGTAATGGGTGACGGTGATGATGGCGGTGGTGATGGCGGTGGTGATGGCGGTGGTGGTGAAGGAGGGACAGCCGGAAAACGCTGCTCTGCTGAGAACATCAGGCACCCAGAGGGAGACCAAGCCCTGGGATGCCTAGACCCCCTTCTTCCACAGAGCGTTTAGGGATTTTACTTAGTTCTCATGTTCATTCTTTCCCAAGAATGTTCTCTGAGCGGGTCCGTTTTGCATTCTGTGTGAGATCTGCAAGAAGGGTCTGGTCTACCCCCTGCCCCCAGAGGATTTAATGTCTGAGGGTTGGAGCACCTCGGGGTCAGGGTCTCGGTCACGTTCATCTCTGCATGCCCAAACCCGGCACTTCGGAGGCACAACTAGGTGGCGGAGGGCATGGGTTTGGAACAACTCCCATCACAGGGTCGTGAGGGAGATTAACAATGATATATGTGAGGAACCATCCTGAGTGCTGAGTACACAGTAGGTGCACAATAATTGCTAGCTGCTGTTAATAATGAATGTTGACTGTGGCGACCTTGGGAATATGACGGTGTCAAGTGGGAGAGAGAGGTGCTGCGGGCTTTTATCTGGCAAGCCCTTTTACCTATCCACAAGCATCCGGGACAGGGATTCCTCCTGCCGGGAAAGCTCCCCGGCTGGCCCGTGGTCCTCCCCACGCCTGCCCCAGGTCCGGCCAGCTCCACAACCAGTCATGCCAGCCTTGAGCACCACGGTGCCATGACGGCTTTACTACAAGGAGTCTTGGCTGCAGGGAGGAGGCTGGCTGGCCGGGGCATGTCTTCCCTTACAATTCTACCACCAGCTTCAGAACACTCAGGCAGAAACGGGCTTTTTTAAACACACCTATTTAAAAAAAAAATTTTTTTTTTTTTTTTTTTTTTTTGAGAAAGAAAGAGGAGGAGGGGCAGAGAGAGGAGGACCGAGGATCCCAAGCAGGCTCTGCACTGACAAGCAGTGAGTCCGATGCGGGGCCCAAACTCACGACCGTGAGATCACGACCTGAGCCTAAATCAAGAGTCAGATGGTTAATCGACTGAGCCACCCAGGCGCCCCAAACCATGTTTAACACCTGACAATAATTTCCAAAAGCAACTTAAATGGAACCATTTACTCTGCAAAGTGGTGACCCAGCTGCCTCAGCTCCCAGTTGAGAAGCAAGGCCAGGAGTCAGGAAATCAAAATACCTACTTCATGCCTGACAAAGCTTGAGTGGCGCACATGGCGGGGTGGGCTCTGGGGCCACACGAGCATGCCCTTTGCCCCGTGCCGGCCCAAAGCAAACCTCCGCCACAGATGAACTGGCCACAGGCTGCTCTGTGAGTCCGGCCGTGAGCCAGTTTGTCTCCCCTATGCAGTCAGACGGGGCTGGGGGAAGGCCAGACTTCCCCAGTGGCCCACGTTACCATTGAACGGCAGAGGGGAGGCCAGATGCCTTGGGCCCATGATCACTGGGACAGTGGCCCTGACCCCTTTGTGCGTTACCTTGAGCCAGCCCCTCCCTCTCTGAGCTTCGACTTCATCCGCTAGAAGCTGGGAGCTGTTAAAAATAAATTGCTGTCATTCCTATCCCACCCTGGGATACTAGAAAGTAGTAAATGTGATCTGGGTTTTCCATTCTGGTCAGTTCTCTGGTTCTCTACAACTATGAAGTTCAAACATTTTTAAAAATTTTTTTAAATGTTTTCATTTACTTTTGAGAGAGAGAAAGAGCTAACAGGGGAGGGGCAGAGAGAGAGGGAGAGAATCCCAAGCAGGCTCCATGCCATCAGCATAGACCCCCTGCGGGGCCTGAACCCAGAAACTGTGAGACCATGACCTGCACTGAAATTGAGTCGGACACTTAACTGACTGGGCCACCCAGGTGCCCCTGAAGTTCAAACATTTTTAGATTGAAAGCAACACCCATAACAGTTTCAGGTAGCAGCCGACTGCACAAGAAGTGATCCGTACCTTCTCGGCCATTCTCTGTTCTAGTCCATTTCAGTTTTTAAAGATTTGGTGGTTGCATTACTACAGAATTTTTAAAAAAATAAATGGCTGCACACCTACACAGCACCACAAAGGGACAACCTGAGGAAATGCTGGGGGTGATGGCAATGTTGTCACCTTGACCAGGAGGGCAATCAGACAGATCTGCGCATGTGTTAACTTTCATAGATCTGTGCGCTAAAGGAAAATCAATGTTACTGATGCTCGTCCTTAAAGGAAAGTTTGAAAACAGGAAAAAAAAATGATAGTGGCAACTCACTAAATGGGTTTCATGACCCAGGGGTTCTGACGTGTCGTATGAAACTCCCTGCCTCTGAGCCCCACATTGGAGGGTGCAGAAGGGGCCAGTGCTCCGGCCGTGGACTCAGGGTGGAAGGTGGGGGGCAGGAAGGAGGCTCCGTTCCCTGACCTTCCTCTTTCTTTTCTGCAGTCGCTTCCTGCCTGGGAGGGCGCAGCTGGGAGAGCTCAGGTAAGGAAGAGGCATATGGGGGCCTGGACCATAGGGTTACGGGGGCTGCCCTTCCATCAGGCTATAGGGGGACCTGCCAGGGTGAACCCCATCCCACAGAGGGCGCGAGTCCCAGCGCGCACGCACACACACACGCACACGCACGCACACACACTTAGACGCCCATGTGCGGGTGGATGCCCTCCACAGCCATAAGGCCCCTTTCAAATGCCAGTCCTCATGATAATCACCATTATAACCCAGTCACCAGGCACAGAAGGCATCCTGGCCCATAAACACACCCTGTAAAGTCTTGTTCCCTTCTCAGCCCTTCCAGATCTCCCTGGCCAAATAGATCTGCAGCCTCGGCTGCAGAGAAAGCCTGCACCAGACTCCCAAGTATTTCGAATGTCCTGCCTTCGAGGTTGGACTTTAATAAGAGGCTAGCGTTTCCCAAACAGGGTTCCGTGGAATACGCTGGACCAAAAGCCGGCAACATCGTGTCACTCACCAGAGACTGACTGAGTGTACCGGCCCAGGAAAGCCCCTGAGAAGTCCTGCAGAGACTGTTAAATGTTTTTCAACTCAGCAGTTCTCAGATTCATTTCACCCCAGACCTCGAGCTTTCACATTTCCTGAGATAACATCACGTGCTGAATGTATTTCGGGAGAAACGTGGCAGGAGACTCTTGTGAAGTCATGTGCAGCCAGAAGGGGCCGCAGGGGCCTTGGCGGGCCCTGTCGGGGACCTGGGACCCCACCGCGGCATCCTAGCTCTGGGCTCTAGCAAGCGGCGTGTCCTCTATAAGCCCTGATTTCTCCGCCTGTAAAATGGGGAGGATACCTATTCCCTGGTGGGGATTCGGTTAGTCTGCTCGCCGGAGGGAAAGCTTCAGAACATCTTGCCGATGTCAGGTGTTGGAAACAAGCCCCCTTCGTCTCTAACTTGTGACCTTGGCAAGCCCGGGCTAGCCCTGTGCTTCTGCTCCCCAAGCCCAGAAGCAAAAGGCAGCCTGACCAGAAGTTTCCAACCAGGGAACAATCTCCACTTCCCAGTCACCCGGAAAAGACTTTTTACATTAAAAGGAAAAAAAAAAATCTTGCTAGGTAATATAGTTTCCTGGCTTAAAACTTTAAAAATATAAAAAGACCTAGGGTGAAGAATCTCATTTCCAGCTCTGGTTCCCAGCGGCCCAGTCCTCCCCGACCCTAACACCCCAGGTGACGGCCATGCGGATAGCTTTCTCCTCTCTCCTTTCAGAACCTACACAGAAGCAAATATACACCCTTAGGCCCCCTCTCACGGAGCTTTATAAAATCACACCAGCCGTGTTCCTACCTGTCATCCAATGACTCCACTCCTAGGTAGTCACCCAAGAGAAACAGAACACAGGCCCATACAGACAGACAGCAGTTCTGGAAGGTTCCGAGCAACTTTGGGTTCACAGCCACCAAATGGCAGCTGGGGGCACGGACAGCAGCCTGGCCACACAGGGAGACATCATTCCACAACACAAAACGAACATGGGGCATGTAAGGACACAGAGAGGCCCCAAACACTGAAAGAAGCCAGACATAAAACACAGAACAGCAGAACCAAAAATGCGCTCTTACGAGTCCACTCCCATCTGAGAAGAGGCGAAACTCCTCTTTCGCGACTGAAAGCAGATCGGTGGTTGCCCGAGGTGGGATTCACGGACTCACGGACGCGGACTGCCCTAGGGGCCCCAGGGAACTTTCCGGGTGACGGGAACGATCTTCATCTCAAGCGCAGGGGTGGTTACATGTGTGCATACATCTGTCAAATTCCGTGGAGCAAGGGCCCTTAAAATGAGTGCATTTCGCTGTGTGTAAATTGTGTTAACGAAATTGATTTAAGAGTTAGAAAAATCAAAACGGGCGCCAGGCCCTATTTCTGTTGAAACAGAATTTGCAGGAGTGGGGCCATCCTGCTGGGGCGTGGCTGCTGAGACCCTCCCAGCGCCTGCGGCCCTGAGGTCTTGAGCCCCGTCCTCAGGGGTCCGGCTTCGGGAGACCGCCCCGGTGCCTGGGAAGTCCCTCCAGCGCCCCCGGGGATCCAGGCAGGCAGCCCGGCTGGGCGTGGGAACCCAGTGGAGCGAAGGCCGGGAGGGGTCCCCCACGGAGGGCCCTTCGCATCCTGACCCACACCTCTTTGACCCCCAGGGCTCCCGGTCACCCTGAGACTGACAGGCTCCAACTCGCACTGCCAGGGCCAGCTGGAGGCCTCCAGGAACAGCAAAGTGTGGCACTCGGTGTCCAGCCGGAGCTGGGGTCAGAGCCCCAACCGCCGGGAGGACCCCAAGAAGGCTTCGCATCTCTGCCGGCAGCTGTCCTGCGGGGAGGCCTTGGCCTTTGCCCACTTCCCTGACTTCAACAGTCCCAGGAGTCAGATCACCTGCCACGGAGAAGTGGGGTCCTTCCGTAACTGCAGCTTCGCCGAGACAAACCAGAGAGACCCTCTGGGCCTCATCTGCCTGGGTGGGTAACTCGCCGGCCGCACGGGTAGGCTTGGCCCACGCACCAGCCCCGAGGAGGCTGCCCAGGGCCTGGGATCTGGGGCCCGAGCAGGCAGGTGGAAGGGGGGTCCTGATTGACAATAACCCCCCCCCCAAGAAACATACACCAGTGGGGACCTGGAGGAGGAGGGGGAGGGGGAGGGAGAGGCCAAAAACTGGATTCTGCCCATTGCCAACATGACTGTCTCCTCTTGACCTTCATTGTACCCACTGTGAAATGGGCTGGTGCTCCTCGCCCCACAGGAGGCATAGAGACCAGGCGGCGAGCGGGCTAAATGGGGCAAGTGGCACTTACATCCTGAGTTCAGGTCTTTCTCAAAACCGCCAGGGGCTCCCAGCTCTCCCCCGACCCCACGGGCTCTCTGGGAACCCTCCAGCCCTCCCCGCCAGGGCTCTCGCCTCTCCTTCACTGGGGTGTCTCATTGCAGAGCCGCCCAGGACGTCACCTCCTCCCACGACCCCGCCCCCCACAACCACTCCGGAGCCCACAGGTAAGAGGATTCTGAGGTTTCGGGGGGGTGGGGGGGCAGGGGTTGCGTTTAGCCAATAAAAACACAGAACGGCCAGTTGCATTTAAGTTTCGGACAAACACGGAAAGGCTTTGCATGTGTCCTGTGCGGTATCTGGGGCCTCACCACCTCCCACGGCTGCCGGCCAGTCTCTCATTGGTCCACGTGTTGGAGGCAAAGAGCTCAGGCCCGCTGCCCTCTCTCTCTCCCCCTGCAGCCCCTCCCAGGCTCCGGCTGGTGGCAGGGCCCAGGGGCCTGCGGTGTGCCGGCGTCGTGGAGCTCTACCGGGGCAGCCAGGGCGGAGCCATCAGCTATGAGGCGCAGGACTGGCCCCAGGGCCTGGAGGACCGTATCTGTGACGCCCTCCAGTGTGGCTCCTTCCTGAGGCATCTGCCAGAAGACGACACCCCCAGGGCCCAAGACCCGGGGCAGAGCAGGCCCTTGCCCATTCGATGGGAGATCCACAACGCCAGCTGCGCCTCGCTGGAGCAGTGCTTCAGAAAAGTCCCGCCCCGCGAGGGCGGCCAAACTCTGGCCATCGTCTGTTCTGGTGAGTGAGACCCGGTGAGGCCCCGACGGGGCGCCCCCAGGCGGTCGGTCAACGCCTGTGTCCGGAAACCCCTGCATGTAGCACAGGGCGCTGGGCACTATGAACAGGAGGGAAACAGGGCTGGGTGGGGAGGCTCCACTCATCACCCAGCGCCCAGGGACTCTCTGCAAAGTAACACGGAACAAGCCCAATGCACTGCTGGCTTGGCGGCGGCCCGGGAAGGTGATGGGTCCGCAGGACGTCCAGGACAAAGCAAGGTCCCCTTGTAGGTTTGGACGGAGGAGAGGGGCACGGGTTGGTGGAGCAGAGCACGGAAGCTGTGACTTGTGCCAAGGACCAGAGCAGACGGAGCTCTTGGACGGGACCAGCCTTGCGGGAGGGGATTTGGAAATCCCAGACAGAAGAGGGTGGAGCGGTGGGGACAAGCGGGAGGTCCCCGCGGCACAGCAGGCAGAGAGATTCCAGAGCAGGTCCCCAGAGAGCTTCCTGGGAGACGCCTGCAAGGAGGACACCAGAAGGCTGGGTAATCTGGTGTGGCTGAGGGGAGGAGGCCAAAGAGAAAGGCCCAGGGGACTCCAAAACCAGGGCCACAGGTCAGATGAGGAATAATCCTAGGATGTCTTGGGAGGCAGTGGGTTCCCATTATTGGAAGGTTCCAGAGGAGTCCAGACTATAAGAGTCATACTTCCCGAGCACTCACTTGGTGCCAGGGACGTTCCCAGGACATTCGTTCATTTTCATGACACCCTGAGGAGGTGGCTGCTATTATTATCCCCACTTTACAGATGAGGAAACTGAGGCTCAGAGAAGTTAAACGTCCTGCCCAAGATCACAGAGCACCAGCTGGGATTTCCACGCCAGCGGTGTCACTCCAGAGCCCATTGTCTAAGGCTTGGCCACCTAAAGTGCCATCCTGGACCAGCAGCACTGGCTTCATGGGGCTGCTTAGAAATGCAGATGCACAGGCCCCACCCCAGATCTACTACCCGATCTGCATTTCAGCAAGGTCCTAGGGGTGTGCGTGCAGGAACCCAGGAAGCTTTGCTCTGGACCACAGGCCTATCCCACCAGCAGACCTGTCCCCACCCCCAGCCCAGGAGGATACCTATTGGGAATGAGTGAAACACTGCCCCTCCAGGTAGAAGCAGTGGCCCCCCCGCCAGGGGTTCTTGGCCCGATGAGGGAAAAACGTGTGGCTCTCAGCCCCCCCCAACCCCTGCCCTCCAGAGGGCTATAGCCTGCAAAACAGACCCAGACGTCTTGCCTTTGAATTGCTTTTCTAAATAGAAAACTTACTAGGGCCTCGAAGATAAATGTTGCTATGGAAACCAGCCAAGCTGGTGAGATCACAAGTCACTTGACCCTCAGCACAGGTGGGCCTCGGCTATGGACCCTGGCAATGGACCCCGGGCCCCACCCTGACAAGCAGAAATGGATTTGGTCTCTCTCTGAAAGGACCAGGCCCTTTCATGAAAGCCACACCTCGAGGCTGGGCAGCAGGATTCCTGGGTTCTGTCCCATGCTGGGCCTCAGTTTCTCCTTTCTGAAAAACGCTCCTACCTGTCCCCCTCCCGCAAGGAGCCGAAGGGAAATGAGAGTGGTTTCCAGAGGGAAGTGGACCCAGGGGGAGCCGTCTCTCTCGCTGCTCGGCTCTTACCTCCACCTGCGTGGACACCGACTCCCTCCCGTGGCTGCCGTGGGCATCGCCACTCCTCCATCTTCTCCCCTGAAAGAGCTGGTCCCCGCACACCTCAGGATAGCTACTGGCCACTGCCCCGGGTGCCAGGGAAAGAGTTTGATGGGGGAAATGCCAGAAGATGCCAGAAGGAGGGAGGGACACACAAAAAAAGGTGGTTCCAGCCACCCACGAGCTGGGCTCTGCCAGGGACCACCTCTTGGCCAGCAACCTGGGGGCCCCGTAGCCGGGCATGTAGCCCAGGGGCCCAGGGAGTTCCCTGCGAACCTCCCACCTGACCTCCATTGCTTCCCATCTCCAGATTTCCAGCCCAAGGTGCAGAGCCGCCTGGTGGGACGCAGCGGCCTGTGTGAGGGGTCCGTGGAGGTGCGCCAGGGCAAGCAGTGGGGAGTCCTGTGCGACAGCCTCCGGCCCAAGGGCACGGCGCGGTGGGACGAGGTGTGCCGGGAGCAACAGTGTGGCGGCGTCCGCTACCACCAGGTGCTGGACGCCGACGAGGCCTCCAGCGGGCTCTTCTGTCCCCAGGAGAAGCTGTCCCAATGCCATCAGCTTCAGGAGAAAAAAGCCTACTGCAGGAAGGTGTTTGTCACATGTGAGTTGGCCACGGCCCACGGTGGGGTTTCTCTCTAGAACCTAGTCAGTGAGCACGTTTCTGAAGGACAGGATCCAGGCGCTAGACAGAGGGCCCCGGCGCCCTAGGAAAGGATGGACAGGCGGCAAATGGGGAAGAAGGGGCGATGGTGCTCAGACAGCAGTGAACGTGAACGGCACATTGGAGACTGGCCACAAGGAACCAGAGAATTTTCATTCTATCTTCTACTCTTCCGGGATGGAAGACAGAAACGCCAGGGAGAAATGGTCATAGAATAACACGTGAAAGAGAGGGAGGGAGGGAGGGAGGGAGGGATGGATGGATGGATGGATGGATGGATGGATGGATGGCTATTAGCATATGATGCCAAGGTGATCACTTATAAGCAACAGGCAAAGGGTAGAAAGTTAAATAGTTGATTCCAAGCGTAGCAAATGATAGCTGGATGATGAATTGCTGGATGATAGATGGGGGACAGATGAAGGTAACAGAATTCGAGGGGAGGGGGGAGGAGATAACTGCCTTCTGCACAAGCTGGTGAATTACCAAGGAACAAGGGCGGAGGGGGTACAGATGGTGGGGGTCGCCAATCGGCTGGCAGCTTCTCTCTGAGCCTACAGTCCCGATGCCCCCAGCAGGACCGCCCTGACATCTCTGCTTCCCCCAGGCCATGACCCAAACCCCGCAGGCCTGGGCGCGGGCACCGTGATGAGCATCATCCTGGCCCTTGTGCTCCTGGCCGTGCTGCTGGTCGTGTGCGGCCCTCATGCCTACCGAAAACTGGTGAAGAAATGTAGGTGCGGGCGCCCCAAACCCGCTCCCTTTCAAACCCCTTTAAGAAGAGCCTGGAGGGGCGGGAGNGGGGGAGGCGGGGCGGAGGCTGGGAGGGCGTGGCCATTTTCCATACTGGGGCGCGCCCCCAGCCTCTGGTTCTCCAGGCCTGGCTCCACCCCCTAGCCACCCGCGCGCTGGATGCTGATTGAGCCACTTCCTCTCTGAGCCTGAGTTTGTTCATCTACCTAATGGGCGATTGTTGTGAATATAGGGGGCTATTGTCCTTGCCTTGCAGAACTCTGGAGAAAATTATTCAGAGACAGGAAGGGAGATCAGAGAGGCTGAAAAGAGACGGCCTGGAGGGGAACAGCGTTGGCCAGGTCGCCAGCACCCTCTTAGGCTTAATTCTGGTTCTAAAGCCCTATGATTGTTTCTCCTGGAGAACCAGGCCCCTCTGGACAAGGTCCTTCAGCATGAGATTGGTCTGGGTACCCTCCCGAGCAAGTCAGAAAACTGAGACCCTGAAAGACTTCGGGGGGCAAAGTTCAGCAGTCCTGCCTTCAGTGGGACCTGCGGCCTCCCTCCTCCCTTCTCCACCCCCCTCATCCCCCAACCCCCCCATCCTTCTCTCCCACCACCTCCACGCAGCCCCTGTTCTCATGTGCCTTTCCTGTCTGTTGCCCAGTCCGCCAGAAGAAGCAGCGCCAGTGGATTGGCCCGACAGGAATGAACCAGAACAGTAAGTGTCCCCAGAGGCACAGTCCTCCCTCAGCCCCCGGCCAGTGTCCACAGGGGCTCACGGTTCACTGCTGACCACAGATGGAGGAGCTGCCAGCCACTTGAGGCCCCTGATCTCCACCGAGCTCACCTAAGGTGGGGCTGTGGTCAACAGGCGTTAACACGTGGTGGTTCAAAAAGAGGACTCTGTGATCACATAGGTTTAGAACTGGGAAAGTTAAGCAAAATTAGACTTGGTTCTTTATTTCAGGACTTATCAGAACCTTAATGGGCATTTTTCACAAGAAATGTTGTCCAAGCTAGTTTTATCATGGAATGTCTTTATCACGGAACAACTTTAAAAGGCCAGTTTTAACCCATTTGGAGGCAGCTAGCCCATCCCCTACCTTCGTTCTTCATCCTCTCTCCCAGCCACAGCCAGACCACCGAACGGATGGAATTATGGCCCTCCTCCCACAGTCCACTCCACATTCTTCCTTCCCTTTTGCAAGTCAAGGGCCAAATCCTTCAAGAAGGCTCTGTGTTGTGAAGGGTTTTTGTTTTGTTTTGAACAATACAAAGCTCCTCAGCTCCAAGAGAGGAGGGTCTATAATCTGCCCCAATCATTTGTGTTCCAATTCCCTGCTTAATGAATGTTTGATGAATGACTAACTGACTGGCCAAAGGCCCACCCCGCCAATCAGATTGTTGGCCAACCCCCAGCTGCTCTAAAAGTCTGACCCCTGCCAGTAAGAGCCTGCCCAGGAAGAAAGCAAGTAGAGGGAGGCACCGCAGGAGCTGTGGGTGCCTACCCCCTCCTTACACAAAGGGAACAAGAAATGTAAATTCCAGGCCCCTGTGGGGAGGGAGGAGGAGGAGAGAGCAGCCAGGCTAATGACACCGTCTCCTGCATCTGCTCAGTGTCTTTCCATCGCAACCACACGGCCACGGTCCGGTCCCAGGTTGAGAACCCCACAGTCTCGCACGTGGAGAATGAATACAGTCAGCCACCTAGGAACTCCCACGTCTCGTGTGCAGGTAAGCAGCGGCTTCCGGGGATGAATGCCCTTTGACAGCCGTCACAGCAGGGTATGGAAGGGAGCCGGCCATAACGGGCCTGAACTGTCCCCCCTCCCCCAAGACCATGAGCCACTCAACTAGAGAGAAGAATAAGCTGAGACGCCATTAACCACAGCACTGCTGCGACCTAACTGGCCTGTTTCTCTGGGGGGCCTTGAGGGCCGGTGGTAAATGAGGCCCCTCGGATCCCTTGGGGGCAGAACAGAGCTATCTGCAGACCCGCAGGAGCCCTGCATCGGATGCTCCCTGACTGGCACTAACAATTAGGCCCCAGGGAGCCTGGAGTTCTGTATCATTAGTGAACACCGGCTGATTTGATCAAAACAGATACGGGACTGTCAAGCCACGAGCTCATAAAGCCCCTGTGATCCTCAACCCCCCGCGGGCTTCTGGGCTCTCTCTCTCTGTGGCCTGGGAGATAAAGCCTGCTGCAAATGGCTTCTCTTCTTCCTGCAGCTCTGGAAGGGGCCTTGCGTCGCGTTTCCACCCAGCCTGATAATTCCTCCGATAGTGACTACGATTTGCACGGGGCTCAGAGGCTGTGAAAGGTGAGGCCGGCTCCCTGGCCCGCTGGACGCCCCGAGAAGCCCCCGGGATAAGCACCAGCCCTCCGTTCCTCCCCTCCTGCCCGCGCAGCCCGTCCAGGATGGGGGGACTCTGCACATCTGGACTCCCGTAGAGAGAGAATAAGCATCTGCAATTTAGGGGATGGGCGCGGATTTGGCAATTACAGCAGAATGATGGCCGACCTTAACCCCTCCTCCTAAAGCCCACCTTAGAAGGCCATGCAAGGGAGCCCCTGTGAATTACACCCCTCTAGGGCTGCCAGCAGGAAGCCTCTGTCCCTGCCTTCAGATGGAGGCTTGGGGCTTGTCCCCCACCTCCCCGAACTACCTCCAGGGCATGAGGGTTCCTCCTCTGACGAGTTCCCTGCTCACCCCACAGAACCAGGCACCGGGCAGAGAACAGCAAGAGCCAGACCTGTTTCCTGGGGACACTCTGCATTCGCCGCTTGGAAATAATTGCCCCACCCAGAAAAGGGACCGAGGCAACGGTGCCTTCAGACGTGTCCTACATCCCTGCCGCTGAATGCCGCGGGAGCCTGGCCCAGCGAGGACCCCCAAAACAGCTCGGCTGCCCCTCCGAGTGTGGGGGCCGTAAAAGGCAGAGCCCAGAAAGAAGGAGCCCTCCCAGCAGACACGTGGGGAGCAGCGTCGAAGGGGAATCGGCTCTCTCAGATTCTGACTCCAGTGAGGACAAATGAGGAAGCTTCTGTCTGGGGTGGGGGTGGGGGGCTCGGATCTCTAGCGGATTTTTAATATGTTCTTTGTAAATAACAGCTTTTCTACTTCCTGAGAACTAGAGGGCCTCGCCTCCTCTGTCCAGGGTCCGGCCACTGGACCTCTCTGGGGACATCGGTGCAGCTGTTGTGGTCAGAGGGTTTCACACCTGAAACGAAGCTGCTTTGTGTGATGGGCCACTGCCACCTGCTGCAGTAGCCCTGCCACCACCCTCCCCCTGTGGCCATCCTTTGCCCATCCNGGGGCCGCTGGCTGCCAAGCCTAAAGGGTACCTTGCCACCTCGTTGCCCAGTACAAAAGGGGAACCTAGTAAATCCTAGCCAATTTGGAGTTTTATTTCCAACAGCGGTTTAAAGTTCAAAGCTAAAGTGGTTTCAGCCAATCACAGTTAGTTTTTTTAATTGTTTTATGTATTTAGTTTTAATGTTTATTTTTGAGAGAGAGAGAGAGAGAGAGACATAGCATGAGCAGGAGAGGGGCAGAGAGAGAGGAGACAGAATTCGATGCAGGCTCCAGGCTCTGAGCTGTCAGCACAGAGCCCGACGCGGGGCTCAAATTCATGGTCTGCGAGATCATGACCGCAGCTGAAGTTGGATGTTTAACCGACTGAGCCATGCAGGCACCGCAACTTCTTTTTTTTTGTTTATCTTTTTTTGAGAGAGAGAGCGCGTGTGTGCGCAGTCACGAGTGGGGGCGGGGGGGCAGGGAGAAAGGGAGAGAGAGAATCCCAAGCCGGCTGTGCACCATCAGAACAGAGCCTGATGCAGGGCTCGAACCCACGAAGCATGAGATCATGACCTGAGCCACGACGGACGCTTAGCCGACTGAGCCACCCAGGCGCCCCAATGAAGCCGAGAGTCAGAGAACAGGGCCGGGACGGTCCTGGATGTTAAATAATTTTCATTCCTTCACCTGAAACAGTCTCTGCTACTCAAGAGCGTCTAGACACACAGGTTACCCTGTGGTACCTGGGCTTCCTTAGCAAGAAGAAGGATGAGCGAGAATGGGGGCATCTCACTGGGAATCTGAAGGTCTGGTCAAGGCAGAGGCCGTGCGGGGCCCCGCTAAGCCCAGTCCCCTAAGAAGGGTCTGGGCCCTTCCTGCACACGATCTGTCACTGTGTTCACAGGGAGCAGCAGCTCTTTGCGGCCTAAGCCGCTGATGCCAACTCTGAAAAGGCGACAGGGAGTTACTAGAAGGATATGGGGGAGGGGTGCGCACAGAATCAGGGGAACTGGGGACACTAGCGTTCCAGAACCTTCCAGCCGGGCCTCCCGTCCTCCCCTGCTCAGGACCCAGAATCCTGTGAGAGCCCAGAGGCCAAGCCCAGCTCCCCGATCTGGCCCTAACCATGCTAGGGATGCAGAGACAAGGCACCCACTCACCTCCCTACACTTGGCAAGGGTGAAGGGATCCTCCAAAGGGAATGGAGAGCCTTCGTGGGGTGGGGGGGAGGGCGCTGTTGGAAAGCAAGATTTCCTGTCTCTCTGGAGGTCCTTCGAGCTGGACTCAGAACCAGATTGACATGACACAGATCAACGGGAGAAAGATTTAATGGGCGAACGTTCGGGAATCCACACAGGCGAGGAAATCCCCAAGATGGGCCCCCGGAGGGCTCCGAACTTGGGAGAAGGGGGTAGGGCGCCGGGACCTCACCGAAGGAATGCACGTCACAGGGCAACAGGAAGAGCAGATGTTCGGTAATTAGATGTTTGCCCCGCCATGCAGATGGGTCACTCGGATAACATTTGTCTCTGGCAATAACACTTATTCTGGAAGGACCTCCAATTTAGATTCTTCCCTGGAGTACAGGGAGGGGCAAAAGTTTCTCAGCATCTTGACGCCTTCAGCTCAGAATAGCCTGTAAGCCTAAGTAGCCCGGGGGGGCAGCCCAGCCCCGGGCCCCTCCAGGGCAGAGACTGTGAGGCACCTAATGTCGCCTATCAGCATCTATCATGATAAAAGCTCTTTACTCTCTAGCTGGGCCACCGTGCAGGGTCTCAGCACAACGATGGCCTGCTTAAAACCCACTCAACATCCCCTCCCCCCCCCCAACCAC
>NW_027536465.1:2965742-2969399 GCF_008692635.1 Crocuta crocuta
TTGAAGTATAAAATAGAAAAGTCTTTTTAGAAAACTGTGTTCCAAGTGGTGGCAGGCTTGGGTGGGGCGCTCCAAAACAGACCTGTTGGGTTGGCAGTTGAATAGGAACCCTCTTGGCCTTGACCTTTCTGCCTCTGCAGGAAGAGGAAGACAAAGCCTGCAGGTTGTAAGGTTGGTGCTGCCCCTCCAGTGAGTCGCTCCTGGGCTGCAGCCCCTCCCGCCTTCTCCCTCCCCCCCNCACTGCGACCTGGGCCACCTTGGGTCCACCCTCCTGCCTTGCAGCAGCCTGCCAGAGCAGGGCAGGGGCCACCCCTCAGCCAGGGAGGGTAGCTCTCACTGTGTGTGTCCCCCCACATCCCAGCCCATTGCCCTAAACTTGCCTGCCTGACCCTTCGGGGGGGTGGGGGGCGTGTGAGTGTGCACCATGATTCACATGCACTCTCCTCAAGTGGAGTCAAGGAAACTGAGGACCCGAGAGGAGAGGCCACTGAATAATGGCACCGAGTCTAGCTGGGAGGCTGTCACGCCTCCAGGATCTGGGAGCACTGAATGGGACTAACGTGCTGGCCGAGAGCACATCGTTCAAGTGGCCTGGCCCCGGCTAACTCAGCAAAGTGTCCCTCTCACCAAAGCTAGGAATCACTCTGAGGCTCTAAATGTGACACTCGGGGGTTGTCCTTGGGCAGCTGGCTCTGCGGCAAGGGCAGGCCCGCTGTGGTGCAGGGAAGGCGCCTGGTGATTTCACATGTGGATGCAGGGTGGGGAGAGGCGTGGTGAGAGGTGAGTGTCTTTGAGATCTAAGGTGCAGAGGAGGAGGGGCTGGGGAGAAGGGAGAGCAAGGAGCAGAGGGGCTCCCGTGCCCAGATGACCCGCTGAAGCTTCTCTCCATCAGGCCCGTCCTCAGAAAATGGCGCCTCCTCCTCTCTTCAGCCCCTTTGTGCCCTCCGCCACCCTGCCCGACTCTGGGGCCAAGGCCAAGCCCCGGACGAGATTGTGTTGCCAGAGTTTTTCAGCTTCTTCCTCCAAACCCGAGCTGTCTTCTAGCGCCCCCTGGCGTCCTGAAGGCGGGACCGGCGTTCAGGAGGGGGAAAGGTCATAAAAATTGGACTCAGGCTCGGGGATTCTCAAGTGGGCTTAGATTCCCCAGGCTCTTTACAGGGGCGTGACTCTCGAGCCCAAGCCGCTTCAGGTACCACAAAGGAGGTACTGCGGTGGGGGGTCGTTACACCGGGTGTGGGTCCTGCCCGGGCGCCCCAGGCTAGGCCTCCTGGTCCCTGGCCCACCCATCCTGCAGTCTCCTCCCCGGCTTAACAGCTGGGATCAAAGGGCTGCTGAAAGGACCCAACAAGACAACCCTGTCACTTGGCCCTGCTGAATATCCAGTGCTGGCGATCCACAGCACCCCCGTGTGTCACATGTAGGCAGCCTGTCCTTGTCACTTTGCAGGGAAGGAAAAGCAGAAGGGCTGACTTGAGGGCCCATTGGAAGCCTGGCCTCCTGAGTCCCCTGGCGCTGCCCTTCCTGCCTGAAGCAGAAATATGCCCTTCCAAACCCTGGGGTAAAGCCAGCCGAGCTCACGGCTGAGAGGGAGCAGGTTACGCGGTGGCCGAAGACCACTGGGCGCGTGGCCATTTTCGGCCCTGCCCCTGCCCTCATGCATTTAGAACCTGACGCAGCTCCGCCCAGAGATCTTTGCTGGTCCTGTCACCCGCCCCCCCCACCCCCAGCAGGTGGCAGGAATGCGACGCCAGGCTCGCTAGGCTGAGCCCTGCACGCCCCCTGATGGCGGCCTGTGGCCCCGCATGGCCCAAGCTCTGGCCTAGGAAGAGGCAAAAATGTAGGCCCCAGTGTGAAAACACCTAAGGATGGAAAACCAGAGAGCAGGAGAGAAAAGGGAAGGTCAGCAGAGCCTAGCCACAGGGCTAAGGAGCAGGGGAGGCCAGCAGCTCAGGAGAGGACAGCCAGATAGACGAGGCTTTACGGACAGGGATCAAAGAGGCCTTTCAGCGGAGAGTGATCCTGAAGGGTTCCGCACCCACCCCTGGCCGCCCATCTTCACTTCTCAAACCACTAGAGGAGCCAAGGCGCTACTTGTAACCCATCGAAGTTTATTATGGCAATTAATTTTACAAACACACCGGCGATCGGTCATCCAGTTCAGAAGCACTCGAACCAGTAGAGTCCATTAGTGATTTCTCTTGATAAATAACTTACGAGAAGCAAGCACAATTGGCAAGGACCCAACAGCGCGCATGGCGCCTCTCATCGCGAACACCCAATGATGGTGCGTGGGGGCCGGGGAGGGGGGCAGGCACCGGAAGGTCGAGTTTCCTCGTTGGCCCCCAGCACCCCAGGCCCACCAGATGCTGGGTACTCAAGTAGTGGACATTTCAAGGCACATATGACTTCCTAGCTGATAGCAGCTCCAGGGTCCACCCTGGAGACCTGGATCACATCTGCGACAAACCAAGGTAACAACTCTGTGCACCACGCCCCTGTGGTCTATTGTCTCTGTTATCACCGAACGCACCTGTCATCCCTAGGGGGCTGGGGGCTGCAGGTGGCGCCGAGTCACAATCCCTGCCCTTTACATTCTGAAGACGAGAGGGGAGCAAAGGAGCGGACTCTGACATAGCGACGGTGGCTGAGAAAGCACCACTGGGGGAGTCACTGTCAGGGCATCCTCGGATGTGCATCCTAGGAGGGGTGCAGGACTGGGGAGTTACACCAGAGGCAGCAGATGGAGGGAGGGGGCTGCTGCAGAAGGAGAGGATGGATGGAGTGGGCGTCAACAATCAGCGGCAAGTGGAGGGCTCCAGAGAAGAGCGCTGCTGCGTTCCTAAAGGAGTCCGGGGCACCCCCAACCGCCCCCGGCCAAGGCTGCCTCAGATTCAGGGTGCACCTTCACGCTCTCCGGCTTTCTCCCCACTCTGGCTCTGCCGCCATCGTCCAAACCAACGAGGACAAGCTTATCTGACATCAGCCTATCAGAGTTCAATTATGGCTTTATGTGATTTAAAAATCAGTGTTTTTCCTCACTGTTCCCTCCCCGATCCAACTCTAGCTCCAGGCCACCCCTGAATGGACCAGACAGATGCAGAGCTGCAACTGTCGCTGCAGGCACCAGGGTGAATGTGCCAGATCCCAGGAGAGAGGGAGGGGGTGAGCGGAGGCCAGAGACCCCCTAAGACGTCACTAAGATCATTGCATTTGGTTCCAGCGTCCATGAGGCAAGCACAAGGGTACGTCTGCGAGCACACGCACCTGCTCACTCACACGGACACCCGTGCGGGAGGCAACGAGCTCCCCGCCCGGCGAGCACCAGAAACGCTGAAGCCAGTCACTGAAAGGAGGCGCTCCCTTCCTCTAGGAGGCCACCAAGTGCTGTGACCGGCAGGGCTGTCACCGCTGCCCGGTGCCTTTCCAGGCCTGCACGCTCCCGACTGGGCTCCCCCAAGGCTCCCATGTGCTGACACAGGTCCACAAGGAGAGCCCAAGTCCACTTCCAATTTAACCTTGAATCTCAATGGTGGGCGGGCCAAAGGGTGTGGTACACGTGGAAGTAGGGAAGGGCCGAGGGCCGACTCTGGGTCTAATACCCAGGCCAGGAAGGCCCCTGAGGCGGGGGAAACCCATAGGGGGGAGCAGGTCCAGGGG
>NW_027536465.1:2969494-2998914 GCF_008692635.1 Crocuta crocuta
CGGGTAAGGAGGTTTTCCTCCCGGCGAGAGGTAGGGGGCCTGTTGGGGATAGCCAGGACTGGGGGCCCGGCTCCCCGCCAAGGGGTACCCGGGGCCAGAGGCACCAGTGGGGGCCACGGGGTAGCCTGGCCGGGGAGGTGTGCCCCTTGGTGGGGACCAGGAGTAGCCCGCTGCAGCCCGGGGTCCCGGCTGGCCTGACGGGTAAGGGGGGCCTAGAGGCCCCCCATAGGAGAAGGAGGGCTGGGACACGACCGGGAAGGGGGCCGGCCGGAGCGCGCCTTGGGCCGTGGGGCCCACGGGCATGCTGGGAGACGGGCTATAGGGCAAAGGGTAGGGAGGCACTNGGGCTTCCGCATCACATCCTGCAGCTTCTCCACGCGCACCCTGCGCAGGTGGGACAGCATCCTCATGGAGGAAAAGTTCTCCAGGAAAGTCTCCAAGGGCACCTCGCCCTCCAGGAACTTCTCGGCCATGGCCTAGAAGACAAAAGGTCTGGTGACGACAGGAGCCTGCCTGGGATCAGGCCACCCGTTTTCCCCAGCTGCACCGCCCCCCCCCCACCTCGGTGGGCACCCCCTATCTTCTCTGGCCTCCCTTTGGGAATGTCTCCTTATGGCCCTTATCACCGCTGACACAAGCTACCTGCGCTCGCTGGCGTATCGGGTCTCCCTCGCCAGCAGGTCAGCCCCAGAGGGCAGGGGCTGCTGTGGCCACTGCTGTCCCCCGCCCCTGGCGCTGTGCCAGGCTCGCAGTGGCTGCTGCACATACGTGATGGATAAATGGGACGGACCCTAGCTGCTTGGCTGCTAGCGAGGGCGGGGCCCGGGCTGGGAGGACCTGGTGCTCCAGAGCACGGAGGACTGGAGGGAGCCGGTCCGCCCGTAGATGAAGAGATGGCCCAGGGAAGCAGAACAGAGGGGCCGGGCCGCCAGGGAGGGGCTGGGGGCCTGGCTTCCATCCTTGGGAGCTCCTGCTACCCAGGTGTGCCCGCTGCCCCATGGCCTGGGGTCCGGCTCCAGCCCCTGAGGCCAGGCTCCTGTCATCCCCTTCCACCGGGACCTATGGCGTCATTCATCTCTGCCACCTTCTAGAGCCCCCCGTCCCAACTCTGTAGACACCTGGTGCTCGTTCCAAGGGCTCCTGCTCCAGGGGCCGCTGCCACCGCCGCAAGAGGGGGGACGATGGCCCTCTTACCTCAGACTCTTCTTCGATCTTCATGCCTTCGATCTGCAGAAGGTCTAGTAAGGTCTCTGGCTTCAGCGCCGAAGAAAATTTCTCTGGAAGGGAGGGCAGAAAGATCGACGTTCTCCAAGTGCCTCTTGATTCGGGGCTGGAGGCTAAGGTTTTGAAGACCTTCCGAGTGACCCCTGTGCTCCGGGGTCCAGCCACCGCCCCGGGGTCTGCTGTGGAGCCCCGTGTGGCCCAGTTCCCTGAGGTCACCTTCCTGAGCCGAGAGGAGCGCTATCCACCGAGCCCAGCCCGGACCTTGGCTAGATGAACTCCCCAATGCCAGCCAATGCCAGCAGGAAGCGAGGACGTAGGCGTCAGAGCCCACCGACGAGCGCCAAGCCTGCTGGGCCTCCTAGGGGAGAGTTACTACACTCTCTGGGCATCCAGCTTCTTCGCTGTCCAGACCAGGAGAGCACCTCCCACTCCACAAAGGGCAGATCGCGGGCCAAGGAGCCCGGAGCAGCCCTGTAAACGTAGAAGCGGGGCTGGCGGACGTGCAAGCGCCAGCACGGGATGCAGGCTGTCTGGGTCCATCCCGAACCTGGCCATGTAACCCTGGCCGTGTCCCTGACTCACTCTGAGCCTCATTCTTCTCATCTACGTAAAAGGAACAATGGTACCTACACTTACAGGCTGCTGTGAAAACCGCATGCGTAGAGCACTTAGCACGGGGCTGGGGGCACGGTCACCCTCACTGCTGGCCCCTTCCTGTCCAGGGGCAAGGACGGGGACCTAGTCCAGCAGCTCTTCCCACCCAGGCCGCCCCTACCCAGCTTCGCCTTCTGCTCCTGGCACCGCTCCACGAGCTTCCGGAGCTCCTGGTACTTGTCCGAGAGGTTTGAGCGGCTGATCTCCAGGGGCCCTTGGAACTCCAGGTTCCGCTCAGCCAGGCTGCGGTTGGTGGCCAGCGCCATCTCTCGTTCCAGCTGCAGGTCCTGGACCTAAGGGAATAGGACGTGGTCCGTGAGAACCCTCGTCACCACCACCACCACCCGCCACGGCGGCAGGCTCACCGCCCACCGTGGGACAAGTCAGTAATAGCTCGGACTAGAGTCCCATGGACCTGGGTCCAGACCTCGAGCAAAGCACTGTGACCCAGGCACCTCACCCAACAGCCTACGTGGCGGATCCACGCGGAAAACACGCTGGCGGTCGGCAGCTCGCCCGCGGCCACTGGGGAGCGGGAACCAGGCCCACCGGGGGGGGCCGCGCAGGCCTCCAGGAAGCAGGTGGACCAATTCATGTGAACAAGTCCGAGGCTTTCTAGGGGGAAAGGGAGCAAACTCCCGAACCACTTCTCCCCAAACTTCAAAGGCAAGGGGCCCGCTGTGAGCTGCACGAAGGTGGCCCAAGCCCAACCACAGGCCCCAAAAAAGGTGCTCTGAGAGGTGACAAAGGCAGGGCCAGACCGTGACACTGACTCAGGAGAGATGCGTCCTTGCCTCCGAGGCCAAAGGCATGCCCTGCAGATGAGCTGACAGAGGGGTCCCGCAAGACCCGGAGGGGAGGCTCACAGCCAGCAGAAGGCTCCCACCGATATGCGTGACCTGCAACCTCCCGAAGCCCCAGGCCGGCCTTTGCCCCTGGACGTCGTCCCCTGAAAGCACTTCCCCAAGCCAAGCGGGGCTCTGGCCCTCAGCCGGGTCCCTCGCTGCCACTGTAGCAGCTGAGGCCGCAGCCGCAGGGACCTTTCCCAGACCGGCTCTCACCCGAACGAAGCTCCCTCCACGAGGAAGGGAGTCCACTTTACCGAGGAGGACGGAAGCTCAGACCTGCCACCCCGAGGCAGTGACAGTATACCTCTAGTGCCATGTGGCACTGGAAGATAGCGCTTGGCACCCAGCAAGGGGCTCAGGTCGCTGCTCAGCAAGGGCCCCCTGCTCAGCGCGTGATGGACTGGCTCGTCCCCCACCAGGCCACGGGGACCCTCCACGGGGCCTTGAGACCCGGGCTCAGGGGCAGGCCTGGAGCCTGCTTGTCATGCTCCAGACGGGGAAGAGGGATGTCATACCCGTCTGCCCTCCACAGTGCAGCCACAGGGGTCTAGAGATCATGGGGCGTGGCCGTGGTCTCTCTGGTGTCCCCGTGACACCAAGCTGCCCCTACACCTGGGCCGTTTGTATCTGCAGCCACGAACACTCTTTGGAGCCCCTCAGAAAGCTCCTGAGCGGGAGACCTGAAGCCCTCTGCTCAGCTGCCCCTCAGAGAGGTCCTCGGGCCGTCACGTGTCCACTGCCTTTTCCCCGGGTCTCAACCAACAAATACATGTAAGCTGTGTCATTCTGCCCTGAGCCTCGCCCTATGCGTCTCTGTCCCCTCTCCCACAGCCTCCCCCAAATCTTCCTCCACTAGGGGGTCACTATGAAGCCCTCTGGCTGTTGTTTAAAAGAGGTCAGTAAGACAGTTCTGGTACCCCCCCCCCATAAGAGCTCACCGGCCTGCCTCGCCCCCACCATTCACTGCGCTGTGTGGACAGAGGCCGCCTGCTAACTAGCCCTCTCTTCTCCAGCAGCGTCCACACCCCACGCTGAACCAGCTCCCATCTTTGTGTACGGCCGCACGGCAGCGGCAGCGACGATGTGTAAAATCATGTTTCACAGACCATGCTGGAATCCGAGTCCAGGGGCTTTTGCAAGCTTGAGGAGCCTGACCTACTTCGTTTCCCCCGGATCCCAGGAAGAGTTTTCCCCTCTGATGATGCAATCGGCTGGGCGGGCTGGCTGCAAGCCACGTAGGTCGAGTTGCCTTCAGTCCCAGAGGTTGTGCGTGCTGACGTTTTCTGCAATCCTGCACTTTGGGCTTTGATCCTCTCAGCCTGGCCGGCTTGGAAGCCAATTAGTTATACTTCTGTGAAGGCTCGCGTCGGCCAAGGTCCACGTGCTCCAGAGCTGGCCTTGGGGCTCCTGCTAGCCTGCGCTCATGGCAGAGGCAAGAAGCACTTGGTGCTGGGGGTGCCGGGGTGGCTCTGCCAGTTGAGCATTCTTGATTGTGGCCCAGCTCACGATCCCAGGGTGGTGGGATGGGCATGGAGCCTGCTTAGGATCCTCTCCCTCTCTCTCCCTCTCTCTCTGACCCTCCCCTGCTCTCACACACTCTCTCTCGGTCTCTAAAACTTTTTTAAAAACCCTACTCTACGCCCAGCACTATGCTAGCTGAGCTAGACCCCGGCACAGTCATGGCCTAACGGACCACAGAGGCAGGCTTGCAGCTTAACCAACACAGACAGGCTTTGCTTTCTGTCCTCACCCAGCAAGCTCAGGGCAGCAGGATGTGCCATGGAGTGCCCCCACCTTTCTTCACACCCCCCCCCCACAAAGACTGCTCATCCGGGGAGAGGGGCAGGTCGGGGGGCGGGCAGTGAGAGCACAGGTGAGGAAGGGCAAGGGAACACGGCCTCACTGCACACCCCTTACAGAAGGCAGGGAGAAGCCGGGCGGGGTGGCCGTCCCTTCTGTGGAGAACGTATCTGTACCTGTTCATCAGTGAAAATAAAAATAGATTCCAAGGGCTCATCAAACGAGCTCAGCACTGTNGGGGAAGCTTCAGAGCAGCCGCTCGGGGCAGGGCTGCCTTAAATGCAGCTCTCTCGGCCACATCCAGGCACCAGACCTCTCAGGGAAGTCGCAGGATCGAGGTCACAGGAGGGCAGGGAAGGCCTTTATAAAGTGTAAAGCTCTACACTTCTGGAAGGGTTTAGTCCCATGGGGACCCCGATGAGCGGAGATGGTTAGGTGCCAGGTGTCAGAGGAAACAGGATCAAACCGGAGACGGGCCAACACCCCAGGCCAAGCACGGCCCCTCGGGAGACGCAGGGCCACACACAGCGCCTGGGGAGAGGCGGCTCCAAAACAGTAGCAGCACCTTTAGAAACCGCCTCCAGGGTCAGGCTGTAACAACAACGTGGGGACTCTGGGGGCAGGTGGGTCCCCCCGAGGTCACATGGGGGCCCTGGACGCCCTAGCACCGCCCCCTAGAACTCCCACCCAGAGGGCCCAGGAACTGGATCCCGATCTCGGGGGCTCCTCTGGCTTCATCCAAACCAGGGTGAAGGCCACGGAAGAGGGAGAGGAACGTGGCCCAGGCTTCCCCCAGGCCGGTGTCCTGAAGCAGGGCCTCAGTCCCACCTGCTGGCCTTCCTTCTTCCTTGGGCCCCAGGACAGCCTTGCTCTACCTCAGGGGACTCCAGGGCCAGCCGGTTGATGGCCTCCAGGTCATTCTGCATTTCCTCCAGCTCCTCCAAGGTCTTGTCTTTCAGTGTCTCCATCTTCCCTGTGAACACAGAACGGAAAGGAGAGACAAACCACGGGTTCCTGATGATGCTTCCAGCACATTCCAGCCACCCTGCCGTCCCCTGTCCCCAGGGAAACCAGGAAGCCACTTCTTCCGCCAAACCGTGACCCCTTACAGCACGAGATGAGGCTGCCCACGGGGCACACAGGGCAGGACAGGGCAGGAGAGGCGGCCAGGGACAGATGCGCACTGGCCCGAGGCCGAGTGTGAGTCCCGCTGCCAGCATGCCCTCCGCTAAGCGTCTGTCTCAACCAGAAATACACCCAAACCTTCACACAGGGGACTCAGTGGCCTCGGCATCACAGGCTCAAGGGCACCGTTGCTTGTCGTATCCCGTGCACCAACACCCGTGGGCCTCCCTCAAGTATCCTCTGCACCTGCGGTGCCATCCACGTGCCACAGAGCCAGACTGTCACATGCAGGGCCTCCTTGGAGGAAAACGGCCACAAAACTAATCAAATTGGGGCGCCTGGGTGGCTTAGTCGGTTAAGCGTCCGACTTTCGCTTAGGTCATGATCTCGCGGTTCGTGGGTTCGAGCCCCGCGTCGGGCTCTGTGCTGACTGCCAGCTCAGAGCCTGGAGCCTGTTTCAGAGTCTGTGACTCCCTCTCTCTCTGACCCTCCCCTGCTCACGCTCTCTCTCTCCTAGAAATAAATAAAAATATTAAAAAAAAAAAAAACTAATCAAATTGGCCCCTATGGCCATCAGAAGGCAAAGGACACTGACCGGCCCACAAAGAACATCTGCTTGGACGGGTGAGCTGCTTTTAGCGACCCACCCCCTCTGTCACTGCACCAACAGGGACATCGATTATTCTGTGTGACAGAGGGGTCACAGCCAAGCCCCGAGAGGGAGCCCCGGAAACCCAGAGAAGGCAGCACAGACCCCCCCAGCACACTCTTCCTTTCTGCTGACAGGATCCTCTGCTATCTTCTTTAGAAGCACATTTTAAAGCCTCGATGTACATTTTTCTCATTATAAAAGTGGTGTTAGTTTTCAGAAGATTCCAGATTCAAAAGAGTGAGACTAGGAGTCCCCCACCCTCCCCGGTCCCGTGCTCAGGTATTGCGAGCTGACGCTGACGGCTAATCCAAGGAGGCACTTTGCAATCAAGGACCAAGGTCATACCCGCGTGGCCAGAAGTGACCCGCCCAGCTCTTAGTTCCTCCATCCGCACTGGAAGGGACTGGCATCTCCAGGTCATCAGGAAGATGAAAGGAGAAACAAACGGATCAACAGGGACACTCTCCCAGTAGCCAGCAAAGTTCTGGCCTACTCCTCATGTGCGAGCATGGCTGTTAGTGGTACCCCCTTCTCACGCTCAAAAGTGCCGTAGTTTCGACAACAAATTACAGGGTCACCTTACTGAGAAAGAGCTGGCCAAACAGGGACACCAGCACTGTCTTATCTCCTGAGCGTTCAGGGTGGTCCCCAACCCCTGAGGCAAGGAACGCCAAAGGCTGGTATGCACCTGAACCCTCTGAAAGCACAGGTGCTCCAGTCTCAAAGGCAGAGTTATGGGTCACTAGGCCACGGCAGGCCCAGAAATCCAGAATCTCTCCCGGGGCTGCTGATCCAGCTGATCCAGGGCCGGGTTCTATGAGAGATGACAGCTCCTGGCTAGTCATGTCACAGCAGAGGCCGCAGGTTACCGGGCACCGGAGCGTGTGACTTTTGCATGTGCGTTCTCTCCTGNCCAGAAGGACAAGCAGGAAGCTCCCTGGGCCCCAGGTTCTTCATCAGCACAACGGGCTGGTGTGAGGTTCAGGGAGAAGGGGAGACACGGTGCCGGCTCAGCACAAGGCCCGGCTCAGCGCGAGTGCTGCCCAAAAACTCCACAGAGACTGCTTAGTACTGAGGCCTCCAGCACAGCCTGGATCCGGCCAGGAACCCGCTGGACCTTCGCCCCCCAAGCAGCAGCAGCAGCGGCCAGCTGGCTGGGACACAGAACAGGATGTGTGTCCGCTCCGGGGTCGGGGCTGAGCACAGAGCGGGGGGCCGAGGGGAGCTCTGGCAGGGACAGTTGGGGGCCCGCATATGTCCGGCACGGACCCGGCAGGTGCACCGGGCATTCCCACACATGGGGGCTTCTGAGCATCCACCAGGAGAGCCCCCCCCCACANGACCCCTCCCCAGGGTGGCTGTCACGCTTCCGTGTCCCGCACAAGGCAGCGTGGCCTCGAGCCACAGGTCACGTACAGTTTCGGGTCTCAGGACACCTATCACCCATAACCTTATTGAGGAACCCGAAGAAGTTTCCCTTACGTGGATTTCAGGTATTAGTACTGACCGTGTTAGATCTGAAAAGTGAGAAAAAAATTTTTTTAACGTTCCTAGCAGCCTTAATTGGAATAGCCTGGACTTGGAAACAACCCAGTTAGTAAAGTCACATGACCTGCGACACAGCTGCGCTAGTGGGCGCTACTCTCCAGTAAAAAGGAGCAAATTAGGGGCGCCTGGGTGGCTGTCGGGTAAGTGTCCAACTTCAGCTCAGGTCATGATCTCACGGTCCGTGGGTTCGAGCCCCGCGTCGGGCTCTGTGCTGACAGCTAGCTCAGAGCCTGGGGCCTGTTTCAGATTCTGTGTCTCCCTCTCTCTCTGGCCCTCCCCTGTTCATGATCTCTCCCTCCCTCCCTCTCTCTCTCTCTCAGAAATAAATAAAATATTTTTAAAAAAATTTTTAAAGGAGCAAATTGATGTGTACCACTTGAATGGATCAAGGGGACTCTTCTGTGTGAAAAGTCACTTCTATAAACATTCTGCTTCTGTAACATGATTTTCTTAAACATAAGCTTTTTAACATGAGAAGGTTGTCCAGATGGAAAATCTGCTCAGGGTTGCTGGGGAAGACATTTTTCAAGTACAAAAATACACGGGGCACCCAGGTGGCTCAGTCGGTTGAGTGTCCACCTTTGGCAGAGGTCATGATCTCGCAGTTCGTGAGTTCGAGCCCCGCATCAGGCTCATTGCTATCAACCTGTCAGCACAAAGTCTGCTTTGGATCCTCTGCCCCCCGCTCTCTACCCCTCCCTGCTTGTGCTCTGCCAAAAATAAATATTAAAAAAAAAAAGAATATGTAAGCCCCCATATTCCATTAGCCGCGAGAACAATCACGTGATCACATGCCACATACCCTCTGAAACCCCCACTGTATACTCATGCAAGAAACACAGTAAAAAGGAAAACATCTTAGATCATGAGAACCATTCTGACCTCACAGGTGGCCTAAGAGGGTCTCAAAGGCCCCCAGGGGTCCCGGAACACACTTTGAGAGCTGCCGGCCTAGCAGTTAGGAGAATGGACTCTGCAGACACACACTATCTGGGTGTGAATCCTCCCCTGCCACTTATAAGCCGGGTCACTTAACCCCTTTGTGCCTTGCTTTCTCTGTCCGTGCCTGGCATGTGATGCGCCCTCCAGAAACACCCGCCATCACCCCAGCGAGTGCGGCCGTCACCCGACCTCACGCCAAGGCTCAGAGAGGGGGAGTAACTCACCCAAGGTCCCCCAGCTGGGCAGTGGCAGTGGCCTCGCCAGTCCGGGGACGTGTTGTTTCTACGGAAGGGCGCCTGCCAGGACCTGAAACGCACTTCCCTGGGGCCCACGGCTTGGCTCATGTAGGCACGGTGGGGCCAGGCGGGACGCGGGGGTCTTCCACTCGGGGACTGAAGCTGTAGGTTTGCAGCCCCGTGGCCTTGGGCCACGTGAGGCAGTGTCAGAGGCAGCCGCCACGGTCCCAAGAGCAGCCCCTAGAACAAGGAGGCTACCGCTCTCCGGGCAGAGTCCAGGCCTGGCCAGCCCCGCGGGGAGGTCACACAGAGCGTGCCCGCGGCACTGTCAGGCTCCCACGGGCCAGGACACCCGCACGCCACACGGGCCAAGGCGGGGTAAGTCAAGGGGGAGGCTCTGCGCTGGGCTGGAGGCCCAGGAGCACCGGGAGCCAGCCTGGCTGTGAGGCACTGACGCAGAACCCACCGGACACCCGCCCAAGGAGACTGGCTTCCTCGACGGGCTCGCCTTCACCAACCACGTTCCCCCNCCGCCAAAAAAAGGGAAATGTTTTGATTAGAAAAGAGTCACCAAAACCAAATCTTTGTAGAACGTTCCAGTATTTTATAACCTTCTGAACTGTCTGCCCGCTGGGGCTGACACAATGTTATCGCGGACACCTCCACGGATCGACTGTCCATCCTCGAACCAGCGGTGAACATGGGCTTTTGACAGACGTCCGTGAAAGCAGCGTGGCCCAGTCGCCTCCTGGGTCGCCCACAGAGGGGCCTGATGTGGCTACAACCTGCATGAAGCCGCTGCTGCTTTCACAAGGGATGGGGACGGCCACAGCACCACAGATGTCACTGGTCATCAGAGTTTGGCGGCAAACTCTGTGGATACTTAGCAAGAAAGGGGGCTCTGCTGTGCTAAGAGTGGTGGCCAGTCAAGAAATAAAATCAGCTGGGGAGCACGGGGGTGTGCGGCCCCTGAGCGTGACAGTCTTCCTCTGTAACCTAAAGCCCCACGCCTGGCTGTTGGGTGGCCTTGAAGTCCCTGCTACACAACCCCCCGTGACATCTACCCGGTGATCCAAATAATCGCGGTCTTGTAGATGGCGGGAATTCTCCCCAGCGTGGGCCGCGAACGAAGCACACAGCTCTCCCATGGAGACCGGGCTCTCCCAGCACCGTCCCTGGCGGGGGGCGTCCCATCCCCAGCCGGGTGCTCCTAGGTGCTAAGGTCACCCTCGCTTCCCTCCACGGGAGGCACCTTCGTGAGCACCTTCCTGAACTCGGAAGATCACAGGGACGGGAGAGTGTTCTGGCTCCTGTCGGCGAGGACTACCCGGACCACTCCCCGACTGGGAGATGACTGCCCCACATTCAGAAAAAGAAACTGCTCAGCCCCGTGGCTGCAAAAGACCACTCCCCTATGTCAGTGCCATTTCACTGCAGACTCAGAACAGGCCCCACACACGCCTGAAATGCCTCAAGAAATTGCAGCTATTGGGGTGCTGGGGGGGGCTCGGTTGGGTGTCTGACTTCGGCTCGGGTCATGATCTCATGGTTTGTCAGTTCGAGCCCCGCGTGGGCTCTGGGCCGACAGCTCAGAGCCTGAAGCCTGCTTCAGATTCTGTGTCTCCCTCTCTCTCTGCCCCTCCCCTGCTTGCACTCTTCTCTCTCTCTCTCTCACAAATAAACATTAAAAAAAAGAAGAAGAAGAAGAAAAAAAGAAATTGCAGCTATGAAACACCCCCACCGTACAGCACGTTGACTCCATGAGAATGATCTCTCAGGAGGAGGCTGTGTATTCTGGTGTCCGGGCCTGGTGCACAGCAAGTGTGCGGCAGAAGCAGCCACAGTGGGCTTGGGGCCACAGCACTTCCCTAACTCCACCTTCTCGGGTCTCTAACTCAACATCCGGCTCACTTCCACCATGCCCATTTCACAGGTGGTGACACTGAGGCCGAGAGGCATGTAGCTTGCCTGGGCTGACAAAAGAGGGGACACCTGACCTGGGAGCCTGACCCTGGCCTGCTACTCCCCACCTCCCCTGTGCACGGCGCCCTCACGCTGCCTCACGGGCACTGCTGGAGTGTGTCGAGAGCCGCACACCCCCACTTCTTCTGGAATGTGGGGTGCTCAGGATCCCACACCCAAATGTGCCACGCATCCCTCTGAGGGACTCCACTTTCCTTACCTGTGAAATAGGTAAGCAATCCCCACCAGTCAGTCGCATGGCTCCTTCCTTCTGAGATCACACCCCTTAGCCAACTTTGCCATCAGTTTATATAATCACTCCAGTAACCAAAGCAAATACGAGGCTCAATTATCCCTATTTCAGAGACGAAAGGAAGCCCAGAAACAAACAGTAAGGCTATTACCCAGGGCCCTGTAAGCTGTGGGGCTCAAACCAGTAGAGGCCCAAGTCTCCTTCCGTCCCTGGGGTTCTAACACCACGAGCACCCCTGCCCCACCGCCCTGCCCTTCCCCGCAGAGCCGTGAAGACGGCTGAGTTAGGAGGTTGCCCGAGATGCAGGCCCATCTTGGGTCCCCTCCTCCAGGACAGAGACGGCTCACAGCCCTGCCCTCCAACCACAGCTCAGGCCTGGGCAGCCAAGTGTGGGGATTTATCATGGCCTCTCCTGCTCTCGCAAGCTCCCGAGGCCTCTGCTTCATAAGTCACAGAGACACCCCCCCATTCCCAGGGCCACCCAGTGCGGCTGAGTGCAGCAAGCACTTCTCTGGGTTCATAATTTGGAAAAGGAGGGAAAAACAGGCCATTCTGCTGAGGCCCAGCAGGTAGGTGTCCTTGCAACCGGGGCGCCCTCTGCCAGAAAAATCCAAACCAGCACTTCTCAAAGCGGCTGTGACCAGGGACAAGTCACAATGCAGAGAATGGGGACATTACTGGGAGGTCATCTGGGGGCCCCTGGTCCACGGGCTTTGCTTCCAGAGGGCCCGACAAGTACAATCACCATGCCCCTCCGCGCCCCGGGCCCCAACCCAGACCCCCTTCTGCTGGCCCAGCCTGCCCAGGAGGATGCTGGGTACTTCTCGGGTGGGGTCGCAGGAGGGGCCAGGGGAGGAGACATGAGCCCCCTTGAAGGCAGGGAGATGGGCTTGTTCACCTGTCTCCCCAGGGCCTGGCAAGGACCCTGGCACACTGAGAGCTCACAGCAGGGCTTCCGGATAAATGGACCGCAGCAGGGAGGCGGAAAACAGGTCAGTCAGGCAGACGGTCACGTACAAGATGTGCAGCTCCAAGAACAGGGCCGCTTCCCTCTATCACGCCTTCCTTCATTCCTCCATGCCTTCCCTGAGCAAACGTTCACGGAGCAATTACTACCCACCGAGATCCGCACAAGACCCCAGCTTAAAGGAGGAAGGATGATGGGGGCAGAGGGGTGCAAATAAACACTGAGTTCCTACTATGCGCCAGCCGTAGCCCCAACATATAAAACTGATGCTAACTCCTCTCAACGCAATTCACTTTCTATTTATTTTTGAGAGAGTCAGAGACAGTGTGAGCAGGGGAAGGGCAGAGAGAGGGAAAGAGAGAATCCTAAGCAGGTTCAGCACTGTCAGCACAGAGCCCGATGCGGGGTTGGAACTCACGAAACCGTGAGATCATGACCTGGGCCGAATCCAAGAGTCAGATGCTTAACTGACCGGGCCACCGAGGCGCCCTGCAATTTGGTTTTAAAAAGCAAATGCGTTGAGAGCCCATCACGGTGAATGCAGGGACGAGGGGACGTACCACAGGGGGACCAGGGGAGGGAGGAGGGGAAAGGTGGAGAGCTCTGGGGGGGGGGGANACAAAGTGGGAGACGCTACGCATGTGCTAATCTGCGTTCCCTCTGCAAGGAGAGAAAATGTCACTGTTCCTTGCTCGTAAAAAGGAAACTTTTCTGTTCTTGTTGTGTTGTGCTTTGTCTCCTCTGCAGCTCTCACCTACGCCAGAGGTCATGAACTCGGGCACCCACAAGGGCCAGGCAGGCACTGGCGTCAAAGGCCAGCCCAGCGCGGGCACCTCCTGCGGGAAGGAGGGCAGCGTCGCTTTGCCAGACCCGCCAGGTCTCCCGGGGAAGCCAGGAACACAGATGCAGGGGACGCCTATCCATTTTTAAATCCCAGCAGCCAATTCAAAAGTTGTAAAAAAAAAAACAGAAACAAAACACTGGGTGGGGTGTGGCTCCTCAACATAGGTCCCTCCATGAGAGCTACGTGCCCGGGGGACAGATGCCTCAGAAAAGCGGGGAGGGCAGGGGGACGAGGCACCAAGGGCATTTCACTGGCATCCCGGAGCCCACCTTTTGCCACCAAGCACTGATTATGGGGACAGACGAGGCTGGAGCAGCCACCAGAAGCAAGGGGACAGGTGCGGCCCTGGGGCCCGTGTACACACACAACCAGGAGGGGAAACGAAGTCCCCGCCACTGGCCCTGCATCTCTCGGTCCCAGCTTCTTTCCATCACTCAGTATCTTGGCTAAATCGATCTCACAAGCCTGGAACAAGAGGAACACGATCTAGTGACGATAGCGAGGCCCAGAGGCGACTATATTACACCCCAGGGGGGTGGGGGGTCGGGGCCAGAGGAAGTGCTCTTTCCCGCTGCTCCCTGGGGTGGGCTGGAGGGGGCTGAGGAGGTCTCGAGGGATTGGAAGGGTGCTGGGAAGGGTTTGAACTCAGGGCTGCCTTCCAGGTCTGTCCTCAATGGGGGGAGGGGGGAGGCAATGTACTGGTGGCTCTTGCTCCATCTGGATCTTTGCCAGGACTGTTTAGCTCAAAAACAAATAGTTTCAACTGAGATCAGATCCTTTCCAAAAAAAAAAAAAAAAAAAAGAAGAAGGGTAACTTAAAAAAGTCGGTTGGGTGTCCTGATTGCGGCTCAGGTCACAGTCTCACGGTTCGTGAGTTCGAGCCCCCTGTCGGGCTCCACGCTGTCAGCCTGGAGCCTGCTTGGGATTCTCTCTCTCTGCCCCTCCTTTGCTCACCTGTGCATGTGTGCACTCATGCATGCATGTGCTCTCTCAAAATAAAGCAACTTAAAAAAATAAATAAAGGGGCACCCGGGTGGCTCAGGCAGTTAAGCATCTGACTCTTGGTTTCAGCTCCAGTCATGATCTCACGGCTTGCGAGTCCCAGCCTTGCACTGTCAGTGCCAAGCCCGCTTGGGATTCTCTTTCCCCTTCGCTCTCTGCCCCTCCTCCCTCTCTCAAAATAAATAAACTTAAAAAAAAAAAAAAAAAGTAAAGCAAAATGAAGTATTTTCTGAGTTCAGATCAGAACAAGGTGTGCCAGCCTCAGAGATGCCTGGTGCCTCTTCTGCCCCTTGTCTCTGTCTGAGCAGTTAATGCCAGCTCTCCCCCAGCAGGATGCAGAGAAAAGCACCGAATGTGGACTGATGCCCAGGGTCTGTGCTTTGGCTCCATAACCCTTTATCTGTGTGACCCTGATCAAGTCTTTCAACCTCAGTTTCCTTATCTGGAAAATGGGCACTACGACAACAATCCTATCGTGGGGGTTTAGGGCCTCAGATGAGCACCCAGCCCTGAGATGGTGTGCAAGCTCCCGAGCACTGAACAAATAGTAGTTATTCTGCCTCGTGGGGGGAATCCGGTGATTAGGGGAGCCTCTCGACACCCCTGGGGCTCAATATGGAGTCAAGCGAAACGACTGCCATTACTGAATCAGAACATGGAGCTGTGACTGGGCAGGGTGCCTCCGGTTTTCCCGGCTCCCAGCTAGGACATAAAGCACAGGTTCCAATCACTCCCCTCCTCCCCTCCTCTCCGTTACCAGACCACACTGACTAGCTTCAAGCCCAAAATCACACTGCGGCAGAGTCGTAAAGGCCTTGGGCTTCTTGCACATTTCCCACCCCCACCTAGGGTAGCAAGTAGTTACCATAGCAACCTGTGCAGCTCGGTCAGCCTGAGTTCTGGAGACCTGGCCCCATCCCACCCCACGTGTCAAAAACACCTGCAGTTGCCTTAGAAACCTTCCCGTTCCTGCAGCTTAACGAGGATGCACTTGTTGACCTGATCTAGTTTTCTTTTCCTGGACTAATTCTAGCCACTCGCCCAAGGAGCAGCCCGTTCAGGCACCTGCCTTCCCACGGGAGTTCATAACAACAGAGCAAACCATCACGCGCTTCTCTCCGGGCCCAAAGCTCCAGCGAGCCAACCGTTCCTTCCACTTGAAAAGTTGGTGCAGAAGCACCGGAAGGGAGCCTCAAGTTTTCTCTCTAAGGAATTTCTGGGGTTGGGGTGGGGAGCAATCCCCACCCCCCAGTGCTAAGTAGTTAAGACAGCATGAAGGGAAGTGGAAACAGTTTAGGGCTTAAGAGCCAAATATTCCTCTGGATTGAAATCCCAGCTTGACCTTTTACTGGCTGGAGGAGCCTGGGCAAACTATTCCGTCTTTCCTACTGTTTCTCACTGGTGAGACAGGGCTAACGCTACCCACATCATGGGTTGCTGTGAGGACTTAAAGAGAATTCAGCCAGATCACTGCTAGAGGCGCTGGAACCACCACCAAGCAGGCCTTCGGGGGCAGTAATTCACACACTCACACCTTACTACTGGCAAACGCTGCCTGAGGACCTGGCCAGACACCAGCTGGGCTCAGGGGGGAGGGCAAGTCCCCAGAAAAGCTAGGGATGTGGTTTTCTGAAACAGGCTCCAAACCAACATGAACAGAGATCCTCAAATATAAGCGTACCTGTACATCGGGGGAGGGATATACAACCTCTCAGGACAAGGCTTTTGGACAATTGTCATCTTTACATAAATACCTAGGTAACAACCACACGCTCCTCAGGTCCACTGAGTAACTGCATCTGATTCCTCCCCCTTTACCCAGAGGCAGGCCCCTAAGGCCCAGGAGTGATGAGCCCATTTACTGTCCTGGATGCGGGGGGCACTCCAGAGTGGCCCAAGACTTCTGCAAACTGCCTTCACTCTATGGGCTAAGTGGGGGGTGGGGGGGGTGGAGAGTGTCCATCAGTAGGGGGCAACCTACGGAGCCGGGGCTAGAGAGCAGGGCGTGGGGGGCCTGGCCACTTACAGTCCTTGGATGACCCAGGGCATCCCTAAAGGGACCCCTCCCAAGCCTGCTGAACGTCCACTTCTCGACCACATTCCAGGGGTGCTCTCCCCAAGCCACACTGCCTGCCTGACCCCCATTTCCATCACGCCCTCAGCGTCGAGCCCTCGCTCCCAATCCTCCAGGCCACCCGAGGCACGTCTGATGTCCAATCACCACGCTGTCCCTGGTCCTGGCTTCAGTGTTTGGGTCCGGGCACCCCTGGATTCACTCTTGAAAGCACTGTTTGCAGCGCCCTCTGCCTTCCCTGAAAGCCGCCATCCCCCCCCCTCACCCTCCCATCCCCATCCCTCCAGCTGTCAGGACCTCCACTTCCATACTCTTTTCCCACTTGCTCGATGTGCCCTGGCTTTCCTAGTTTTCCAATTTGCCAAAGCGGTTCTTTAAAAACATTCCCCCAAGCCCCCAGTGCACAGATCAGGTCCCAGAGACCATGCTCTGGGGGGAGGGGGCGGGGGAAGGGAGAGGACTCCCCTCTCCCAGATGGTCTCCCCCTGAAGCCTCAAGGGGGCCCTCAGGGCACCTTCCCAGGACACAGTTAGAAAACCCCTGCCCAAGGCCTCATCCTCCACTGCTCCTGCAGCTGTGATATCTCAGCAGCAAGGCAGGGAGGGAGGCAGGGAGGGAGGCAGGGAGGGAGGCAGGGAGGGAAGCAGGGAGGGAGAGAGTGAGTAGGATGAAGTCTGCGGGAGAAAGAGCAAGAAACACTTCCCAGAGGACAGCTGACATCTGAAGGGCAGGCAGGCGTTTGCAGGAAGGGGAAGGTGCAGGAAAGAACATTCCTGCGTAGGGAAGGCAAGAGCAGAGCCAGGGTGGTCCAGCTGGGGACTCCTTGGAGGCACGGGGGACCCGGGCTTCACTGCCGTTGCTCCATTCCCCTCCCTAAGCGGCGCTGTCCCACCAGCACGCAAGGAAGGACAGTCACCACAGGCGCTGTGCAGAGGTCCGAGGGACAGGCCAGCGTTCCAGGCGCTCTGCACGCAGCAGCTCACGTGACCTCACAACAGGCCGCTCAGCCGTGTACCCTTCAGCCCTTCTCACTTTATAGACCAGAAAACCTGGGTCGAAGGAGTCCCGCGCCTGACCAGTGTCACAGCACGGAAACGGTAGAGCCTGAGGGTCACTGAGGTGGTCCTGGCTTTAGGGCCCGTCCCCCTGACCGCTGCACTCCACTGCCTCTCAGTCAAGGGCATGTCCATGAAACACAGTGTCCGGCTCTGGGTACAAACTTACTAAGCGGTCGTTATTACCATACCTTTCAGTTCGACTTCAAGGCCTGGGCACACAGGGCGCGGGGCCCGGGTCTGCCAACAGCACCAGGGACAGTACCTTCTTTGGGCCTTGGCCCTGCAGGGAAAGCCAGGTGCCTACATTTGGAAGACAGACAGCCCTGAGCCCTCAGTCGCTACTGGCTAGCGAGCCTGGGCAGGCTACTTCAGCTCTCTGTACCTCGGTTTCTCCTAGCAGACAGGGCTTTTACAAGGAGGAAATGAATCGGTGCCTGGGAAGTCCAATGCCCGGCTCTCGGGCCAGGCTCAACAAACAGCCAGGACCTTCATCACCAGGGCTGAGCGCCCACTGTCGCCCTCTGTGGACACTGAGGAGGAGAACTGAGGATTCCTCCAGCCAGGAACAGCATCAATCAACGGCACAACATAAATCCAATGGCTGGAGGTAACTCAGCAATAACGTTCGCTTCAGTCAGTATGATGGCCAAGAAACAGGTTATTTGGCAAGTAGCCCCATTCTTGAAACTTCCTGACAGTAAAACATGGCCCGGACACTTTGCAGAGCCTCTTCCTTCTCAGTGAAAAGGAAAAGCGTCCTAGGCTATGCCACACCCAGCTGCCATTTCTTTCTCCGTTGCCCCAACTGTTTGGGTGATTCAGGAAGGTTCTCAGCCTGCAGTTGTCGGCCTCCCCACACCCTGCATTTGCTAATCTGCACGGGGTGAGCTGAGCTAGCAGCTTCAATCATCCCTTTAGGAAGGATCAAGGTTGAGGTCAAGGCAAAGGTACACGCAGGGACACATATCCAGGAGTCTGTATGAGGTCACTCAAGGTTCGTCTATTCAAAGTCCAAGACAATGAAACTCACTGTTCTTACTGATCTGGGGCCATCCTAGGCTGGTAGAAGGTGAGGCACCTGTAGACCCCTGCCGGTGACATCTGACACTATGAACTTCTAGGCCACCCCACCTCCCACCCGGAGGCAGGCAGGTGTGCCAACGAAAACAGTGTAGCTGCAGAGAAAGAGAAACTAGGCCAGAGCCTCCTCCTATCTGCTCTTGACTCAGGCAGGGATCCATGAAGGTCATTATCAAACAAGCAAAGGCCATTATCAAATAGGCAACGCCTTCTCAGCGGCTGCACTGGGCTCTGGACCCATTTTCATCCTCCGGCAGAATGCCTCCTCCGAGCCAGCCTCTCCCAACATACCCCAGCAGCTAGCTGCCCACCTGGCTCTAACAGACTCCACCCTCACCAGCCCTCTCCCACATACCCCTGCAATCCACCGCTTTCGTATTATATTCAAAATCTTGTGCTCCTTGGCTTGACATACAAGGTCCCAGACCAACTGATCCCAAACCTCCCTCTTCATCTAGATCACCCTCCAGTCCCTCATGGGCGGCCCACCCCGCCCCAACGCTCTGTTCTACCTATAGGTCCCAGGACGAGCAACAGGCTTCCAGTGACTCGCAGATACTCTGCTCCTATATAAAGACCAGTATGACAGGGAGTCCCAGCTCTGTCACTCAGCCTCCACTCCTCGGGCTCCTTCTACCTGGAATACTCCGTCCTCTGCCTTCTCCTGCTCAAAAATGCCTGTCTGTCCCTCAGATGCCAGCTCCTTTCCCCAAAGACTTCATCCCACCCTCCCATGGTGTCCTAGAAGTACCACCCAGCATTCATCATACAGGAATCAGCCAGACTCTGAGCTCTCCGAGGGCACAGCCCACACAGCCCGTGCGTCCCTCAGGGCTGCATCCCAGCACGAGGTCAATGCCTAGCACATGCAAGACACTCGAGGAGAGCGGACTGGACAGGGCACCCACCTGCTCTCGGCCAACACAGAGGAACAGGGACTACATTTCTCTCCTGCCTCAACCAGCCAAAAGCCAGACAAAATCCACGAAACGATGATTTTCAGACAATGGCCATCAGGCATTTTAGGAAAGTGATCTCTGAGAGGGAGGAAAAATGCCCCAGCTCACTGCCTAGAAAGAGGTTCCAGGCCATGATGTAGGAAGAAAGTACCCGGGCAATGCCTGCCAGGCTTGGAGCCCAACAGTCTCCCCGGGCGGGGGAAAGGAAGTCGGGAGAGTCCAAGGAGGTCACGGCAGACAGACTTTACAGGGGCTGAAAACCAGAGAAAAGATAGCTTCACCAAGGGAGAACTCTCGAAATCTATGAAGAGTCCACCTCCATTTTTCGGCTATGTGCTGACAGTGCAAATCAGGATTAGAGGGAAGGCTCCTTGGACCTCAGGTTGAGCCAAGAATAATTTCTGTATCAGCCAGAGTGGAAGACCTAGCATGAAGAAGGTACTGCCTTGTTAGTTGGGAGAAAATTAACCCTGGTCTAAACATTGTTCTGAGCCCACAGGACAAAATTAAAGGCAAGGCTTTAAAGGATGAAACTGTTCGCAAGTAACTTAACAATGTCCCAAAACAACGCTAAGAATATCCAGCACCCAACAGGATAAAATTCTCAACATCTGACATCAAAAATCACCAGACATGCAAAGAAGCAAGAATGCTTTTCCATGAACGGAAACAGACTCAGAAATACCTGGGTGGCTCAGTCGGTTGAGCATCTGACCCTTTATTTTGGCTCAGGTCATGATCTCCTGGTTTGTGGGACTGAGCCCCACATCAGGCCTCACACTGACGGTGCAGAGCCCTCTTGGGATTCTCTCTCTCTCCCTCTCTCTTTCTCTGCCCCACCCCCACTTGCTTGCGTTCTCTCTCCTGAAATAAATAAACTTAAAAAAAATATACAGATGGGGTGCCTGGGTGGCTCAGTCGGTTAAGTGTCCAACTTCCGACTTCGGCTCAGGTCATGATCTCACGGTTCGTGGGTTTGAGCCCCGCGTCGGGCTCTGTGCTGACAGCTCAGAGCCTGGAGCCTGTTTCAGATTCTGTGTGTGTCTCTCTCTCGCTCTGACCCTCCCCTGCTCACATTGTCTCTCTCTCTCAGAAATAAATTAAAAAAAAAAAAAAAATACAGGTGCGCCTTGGTGGCTCAGTCGGTTAAGCATCCAACTTCAACTCACGTCATGATCTCACGGTTCGTGGGTTCAAGCCCCGTGTCGGGCTCTGTGCTGACAGCTAGCTCAGAGCCTGGAGCCTGCTTCAGATTCTGTGTCTCCCTCTCTCTCTCTCTACCCCTCCCTCACTCGTGCTCTGTCTCTCTCTGAATCAAAAATAAATAAACTATAAAAAAAATTTAAAAAAAGAAATACAGATAACAGAATAAGCAGAAAATGACATTAAAATGGCTGCTACAACCACATTCCATATAGTAAAGAAGCCAAAGGGAAAACTTGCGTTGCAGAGATGCAAACTATGATGTCTGAGATAAGTAACAACAGATTAGGCAGACACCAAAGGACTGGTGAACTTGAAGAAGTAACAATGCAAACTATCCAAAATAAGCACAAAGAGAAAAATAAAAGGACCGGGGGAGAAAATGAAGGAAGCATCAGAGAGCTGTGGGACGTCAGGCATCCTAATATACATGTCACTTGAGTCCCCAAAGAAGAGAGAGAAAGGAGAACACAGAAACTATCTGAAGAACTAACTCGTTGAAGACTTACCAAATTTGAGAAAATTTACAAACCCACAGATCAAAAAAAACTCAACTGACCCAAGAACAATAAACGTGAAGATTAAAAAGAAAAAAAAATGTTTTAATAGTTTATTGCCAAGTTGGTTTCCATACAACACCCAGTGCTAAAAAGAAAATTTTTAAGGGGAGGGGGGCAGTGGCTCAGTCAGTTGAGCTCAGATCGTGATCTCACAACTTTTGAGTTCAAGCCCCACGTCAGGATCTGTGCTGACAGCCCAAAGCCTGCTTCAGATTCTGTGCCTCCCTCTCTCTCCCCTCCCGCAGCTCACACTCTGTCTCTCTCAAAAATAAATAAACATTTAAAAAATTTTTCTTTTTAAACCTGAAGAAAAAAGTATACCAAGGCATATGATAATTAAATTGTTTAAAACCAGCAATAGAAGAAAAGCTGCCAGAAGGAAAAAGGGCACATGAGGAATGGAAGCACATAAATCAGAAAGACAACAGATTATTCATATGAAACAATGCCAAGCCGGAAGACACTGGAACCACATCTTAAAATGCTGAAATTAAATGTCAACTTAGAATCCTATACCCAGGGAAAATACCTTTCAGTAACAAAGGCTTTTCTCAGACATCCAAAAGCTGAAAGAATTCATCACCTGCAGACCAGCACTGCAAGAAATATTAAAGTGAGAAACAATCTGAAACAAAATGGATCTACACAGAGGAATGAGGAACACCAGAAATGATAAACGTGTGAGTATAAATATAAAATATTTTTTCTTTTTGATCTCTTCACAAAATATTGGCTGTTTACAGCCAAAATAACAACAACGTGGCCCGGGTAAGCGTCCTACTGCAGCTCAGGTCATGGTCTTGCAGCTCCTGAGTTCAAGCCCCACAGTGGGCTCTCTGCTGTCAGCACAGAGCCCACTTCGTATCCTCTGTCTCCCTCTCTCTGCTCCTCTCCTGCTCATGCGCATGAGTTCTCTCTCCCTCTCAAATATAAACATTTAAAAATAATACTAATAACGTATTACGGGATTTATAACATATGTACAAGTGAAATGTGTGATAACAGTACAAAGTCCAGGAGGAAAGAAATAAATGTATACTATTGGGAAGTTCTTATACTATATGTAAAGTGGTATAATAACCATTTGATGATAGACTGTGACAAGTTAAAGACTCACTATGAATCTTATGGCAACTGCTAAGAAACAAAAAATAGGAATAGCAAATAAACTAGGCAAGAGAAACAAATTGAAATCATAAAAATTACTCAACCCCAAAGAGACCAGAGGAAAAAAGAAATGGGAACGAAGAATACTGGACAAAGTGAAAACAAACAGCAAAGCAATAGTTAAGCCCAACTGTACTAATAATCATATTAAATGTAACTGTTCTAAACATCCCAGTTAAAAGGCAGAGATTACAAAATTGCATTTTACAAAATGCAAAACCTACCTATATGTTGCCTACGAGAGAACCCACTATAAATACAAAGACACAAATGATTTTAAAGTAAAAGGATATAAGGAAACACACCAAGTAAACACTAATTTTTTTTAACACTATCCATTTTTAAATTGTGGTAAAACATATACAACATAAAATTTACTATTTTAACCTTTTTTAAAATTTTGTTAATGTTTATTTTTGAGAGAGACAGAACATGAGCGGGGGAGGGCAGAGAGAGAGGGAGACACAGAATCTGAAAGAGCCTCCAGACTCTGAGCTGTCAGCACAGAGCCCAATGTGGGGCTCGAACCCAGGAACTCCGAGATCATGACTTGAGCCAAAGTCAGACACTCAACCAACTGACCCACCCACGCACCCTCATTTTAAGCTTAAGTGTGCAGTTTTGTGGTATTAAGGGCACTCACACTATCATATTACCACCACCACCATCCACCTCCAGACATTTCTTATCATCCCAAAATGAAACTCTGTACCCATTAAACATTAATTCCCCACTCTTCCTCCTCAGCTGCTGGCAACCACTATTCTGTCTCTATGAACTTAACTACTCTAGGAATCTTACATACAAGGAATCATGCGATATTTGTTCTTTTGTGACTGGTGTGTTTCATTTAGCATCATTTCTTCCAGTTTCATCCATGTGGTACTGTGTGTCAAAACTTCCTTCCTTTTTAAAGCTAGATAATTTCTATGTATGTACCACATTTTGTTTGTCCATTCGTCTGTCGATGGACACTTGTTGATGGACATTTTGGCTACTGTGAATAATGCTGGCGTGAACACTGCTGTACAAACATACTGTTTTGAGTCTCTGCTTATACTTCTTTAAAGCATACTCATGACTGGAATGGCCGGATCGTATGGTGATTGTATATTTAATTTTTTGAGGAGTTGCCGTACAGTTTTCCACAGCAACCGTGTACTTGACATTCCGACCAGCAATAAGGGTTCCAATTTCTCCACATCCTGTTGCCAACACTTCTGGGTTCTTTGATAACAGCTATCTCGATGGGTGTGAAGGGGCAGCTCATTGTCATTTTGGTTCGCATTTCCCTAATGACTAGTGATGCAGAATATCTTCATGTGCTTATGGGTCATTTGTGTATCTCCTTCGGAGAAATGTCTATTCAAATCCTTTGCCTATTTTAGGCAGGTCATTTGTCTTTGTTTCCTATTTTGAGGTGTAGCTCTGTAAACATTCTGGATATCGAGCCAACAAATTTTTTTTAAAAAAACTGGACTGCCAATGTTAATATGAGACAAAGTAGATTTCAGAGCAAAGAAGATTACCAGGGATTAAAAGGGTCAATCCATCAAACAAACAACACTCCAAACTGTTTATGTACTTAGTAACAGAGCTTCAAATCGCAGGAAGCGAAAACCGATAGAACTACAAGAAGAAACGAACAAATCAACAATTACAGTTGTAAGTTTCAATGACCCTTTTTCAAGAGAACAAGTAAACAAGAGAAGCACTATGCAGTTATGAACAGCACTACCAACCAACTCAACTGACACTGATACCACACGCCACTCAACAAAGGAAGCACGTTTTTCCCAAGTATTCACAGAACATTTGCCACGGATGATCATATCCTGGGCCATCAAACAAGCCTCAGTACATTAAAACATTTCAAGTCACACAAAGTACATCCACTGTTTACAAAGAAATTAAGTTAGAAATCAGTGTTTATTGGACAGAAAGAGACTAAAGAAAGTATAGTGTGGACTTTGTGTCTTCTAGTATTTGTAATCCTGCTGAGGAGGGAGGAGATGAATTAGCAGTGGGTCTAAAAGTATTTACATGGTTCAATGCCAGGCACACCTGACCTGGGCCATCTGTTTGATAACTTCTTCATGGTTGAGTCTCTCCTCTGTATTCTCCAGCCCATCCTCAGCCCCAGGGGCCCCACCTCTCAGCACCAGCTAAATCACGACAAACCTGTTTGGTATTCGCTCAAGTCTTTCCCAGAAACCAGGGAAGGGAAAGAGAAACGCAGTGGAGGGAGCACCTGCGAAGTAACATGCCTTGTAAAGCCCCCCAATCCTCAGAGGCATTGCCATCACAGAGATCTCTGTTATAGGGTAACGATCCAGGAACAAGCTGGAACCTTATGAAAACTCCAGACCCTGAGCAGAAACTAACAGAATTTTGGAACAACAGAGATCCAATGGGATTAAAACAAGGTCTTCAATGACCTAATTAAGTCAGCCTGGAAAAACCCTACTGGTACTGGCCAAAAGTATCCGGAAATGATTCGCATGGCTAGTTAGCCCCATGCCCTCTCAATGGCAGATCTATGTCGGGTTAGCAAATTTCACGGCAGTAAGTGAAAGGAAAACAAGAATCCTTAGAAATAATCTCAATCCCAAATACTGAAAATCTACAAGCCCGTTAAGGTGGTGCTTCCCACTCAGTCGGTGAAGCAACCAACTTCGGCTCAGGTCACGATCTCACGGTTCATGAGTTCAAGCCCCGTGTCGGCTTCTGTGCTGACAGCTCCGGGCTAGAGCCTGTTTTGGATTCTGTGTTTCCCTCTCTCTTTGTCCCTTCCCCCCCACCTCAAAAATAAATAAACATTAAAAAAATTAATAATAAAAAAAAGTGGTGCTTCCCAAACTTGACCTACAGAATCACTCAGTGCATGTGTTAAAAATACAGATTCTTCGGACCCCTGCAGACAATCTCCAGAGGTTTGGCTCTATATTTTTAACAAGCCTCACAGATAATTTTTTTTTTAATGTTGTTGAAGTAGGCTTCATGCCCAGCATGGAGCCCAACACAGGGCTTGAACTCACGACCCTGCAGTCAAGACCTGAGCTGAGATCAAGACTCGGATCCTTCACTGACGGAGCCACCCAGGTGTCCGGCATCAGGTCCAGCAAATACATGAACTTTGAAATGAGACGATCGGGTTAAAAATCCCAACTCGGCCACTTACTGGCCGTGTGACCAAATTATGTAACACCTCTAACAAGTCACTTTTCAGCTGTAAAATGGGATCACCACCTACCCTCCTTCAGTCTCCTCAGAATTCGGTACATTCACGAAGCCCTGCAGGACGGTGCCGAGAGCACATGGCAGTCAAGCAAGAAATGAGAACCAGTGCTCCCTAAATGAAGAAGTCCAAAATGAAACGTTCCACAGAATGGAAATTCCAAAGGCACCAAGCCAGTTTCCAAGATAATCAAGGAAAAAAGCCTTTCTGGCCTCTGTAACCACCAGGAACAAGGACTCACTTCAGCGGCCAATATTTCACCCAAGCCCTCCCTCCTGTCCAGAACCACAAAGTCCAGGCCCGGGCAGGGCCGCAGCTCCCTGCATAACAGGAAAGTCTGTCCCTCCCAAATCCCTCTGTCACCACCACCTCCAGCTGCAAGGCCAACGGTCCTCAGGGTCAGGTGCCAGCATCCTGGGTGCCACAGGACTTCCGGAAAAGAGGCAAGGAGCCCATGAAGGGGGTGGAAAAGGCCTGAGTCAGCAACAGGATCACTGAGACACTGCTGAAGCGAAGGCAAGGGAGTCTGTGAAGTTTCCAGAGCTAAAGGTGGACATTCCTAGGGTGGGTGAGCCCGGACCCTGTAGTAAGAAAGTCCTGACTGTCTCGGGCTGAAACGCCCAGGTGCAGGGTCAGCTCTGCCAGTAGCTCACACCGTAGTCCCCGGGTTACTGCTTCTCCCATCCATAAAGTGGAAAAATAAGCACCTCATTGGCTGTGGGGAAGGAGAACGAGGCACATATACCACTGCCTTATGTACCCAAGAGGAACCAGACGCGTACTACTGGAGGGAGTTAGATACATAGAAATCTAGAAACAAGGTATGAAAATGTATAAAATACACACACACAGCAATGCCCTTTCTACCCAGCAGGTCCAGGGGTAGGGTTTGGTCAGGGACGCTGGGAAAAAAGGTTAAGAACAGACTCAAGGCTGAAAGCCCTAGTTCTTTCACTGCGCTGGAGAAAGGGCACGGGCAGGGAGTCACAGACCAGTCACTGCGACCCTACTCTGCCACCGGCCTCCCGTGTGACCTCTGGCAAGTCAGATGCCACTCTTAGGCCTGCTTTCCCATCTGTATAATGGGCAAACTGGGTCCAACGTCATTAGCACTGTGACCAACAAGATGCTCAAATATGGGGTGGGGGGTGGAGGTGGCGGTGNCTTCCGGGGACCGCAGGCCCGCCCCCTCCCGCCGGATGTGACACCCTTCCAACGTCCGGGGCCGGGAGCGGGGCCCACGCCACTATCCCGCACCGCGCTGGGCGACCCGCGGGCCCGAGTCACCACGGCATCGCCCCACCCTGCCCCCCCCAACACACACACTGGCAGCCACCCCGGACCACACCCACGGGCGTCCTCGCGAGACCCCTCCCGCGAGCCGCGGACGCCCGGCCCCGCCTCCCGCAGGCCTTCGCTCCGCCCCTGGAGGGGGCACCGCCCACTGGGCGGAGACCCGGCCGCGCAGCGCGAGTGCGCCTGCGCGGGTTTCCCGCGGGCACTCAGGTGGCCGAGGCTAGGTAACTTCTGTTTTGCTGGGCTTTGCCTTGGACTGGCTGCTCTAAGCGGCCGAAGGGGGCCGAAAAGGGCCGATAGGGAAGAAAGGAGCAGAATCACACCCTCACTTACCCAAAATCCCAAGACTGATGACCCTGGAAGACAGGCCCTGACGCTAGCTAGCTAGGGCAGTCTTCCCTGGGCACCTTGTACTCAACAACCAGGCCTGGGGGTGAAGCCCATACCCCGTTTGGCCTCTCAGCAGGCTCATGATTGCAGCTCTGTAAAAACAGGATCCCAGGAAGAGAGCTTCTTAGACCAAGGAAACCGTACCACCCAAAATTTGCAACCCTGTGAGGTGTGGAATGAAGACCACCATCGCTAGTGACAGAAATCCAACTCAAGCCAGCATCTGCAAAGTGGAGATTATTGGGTCACATCAGCGTAAAGTCCAGGAGCGGTGGCAGCACCAGCCACAGCAGTATCCAAGGGCCCATCCTTATTTGACTCAGTTCTTTCTTTTGTGATCTCAAAATTCCTCTCGACAGAGAGTCTCAAAACTTTGATTTCAAATTACAGAGAGAATGGATCTGACTGGCGATGGTAATCACCATTGTCCCTGTTGGGTAGAGCATCCCCTTTCTTGCCACCTCTTAGGTGCCAGGTATGGACTAAGGACCCTTGGGCCAGGTGACCACTCAGTGATCACTCTAGAGGGCAGAAGGGATGGTGAGGAAGAGTCTCAGCTACCGCCTTGCTTAAGGGATACCATGGTTGGTTTTTGCAAACATCTCACTTTGAGCATAATGTCGAGTGGCTCCCCCTGACAGCGGCTGTCAGATAGCTGGGTTGACAGTTTTCCAAGGGGTCAGGAGGACCGAGGCAGATGACCTTAGCTTTGTGTCGTAAGCCTTTTGTGCTATATAATTTTTAATCTTGTGCATATATTACTCAGGTGGTAAAAAAAATAATTAGAAAACGCTATGATGGATAGCTTGAGTTTATATTTAGCAAGACTTTCACTCACTGGTACTGCGTTGGCAGGTGAAATAGGGATGTGATGCCTGGAGCGAGAGTAGCCATCTTGAGCTGTGAGGTGACCAGGGTATGGAGACCATACCTGGAGGCACAGCAAAACAGGGACCCTGAGCCCTGACACCACCGAGCGTCACGACACTGGTGATGCTCACCTCTGGACTTCCACGGGAGACAGAAATAGATCACCTTGTATAAGCCACTCTCGTATTGGGTTTGCTGTCACTCATGCCCTTGAGGTTTTAGACTCTGCTTCTGGAAAGCTCCTGGTGTACCCCCAAGACTGGGTTAAGTGCCCCCTTGTATGTTCTTCAAACACCCCACACTTTTTCCTTTCTTAGCATTTGCTACATTGTTCCGTAATGGACCATTCATTCCCTCCGGATAGTAATTTCTGTAAGGAAGGGCAGGAACGATTTTATACATCATTTTCTGCAAATGCTAGAAACTCCTGAAACAATGACAATAATAGCCTGTGAATGTGACAGACACAATGATTCTATCCAGGGCGTTGAGGGGAAGTGACAAGCTGCTGCATACCTTCCCCATCAAGTGGGTCATTGCCAAGTCATCCAGGTGGGGGGTGGGGTGGCCCTTCTGAATAAGCAAAGTTGGAGAATTGGAGCAAAGGAGGGAGGGAGGGAGGGAGGAAAACGTGGCAGGAAATTCGAGTCATCTGAGGCAGGTGGCACTGGAAAAGGGTGTTCTTCCTACCTCGTTTCCTCCTATTTTCCACTTCTGGCTCTTTTCAACTTCCCAGGCTCCAGCCCTCCCCTTTTGGTGCCGGTGTTCTATCACTGGTACATATGTCCCCTATACCATGCCCCAATTTCATTCATATTTCAGAGGGACCCCGATACATGCAAAAGAGAGGGAGAGAGAGAGTGCGCAAGAGCAAGCGAAGACAACTCCATATTCTTCTCCCTTTCTGTCATTGCACATACATTCACTGCTAAGAACTGCAAATACCCGGGCGCCTGGGTGGCTCAGTCGATGAAGCGTCCGACTTCTACTCAGGTCATGATCTCATAGTTCGCGAGTTTGAGCCCCGCGTTGGACTCCAGGCTGACAGCTTGGAGCCCAGAGTCTGCTTTGAATTCTGTGTCTCCCTCTCTCTCTACCCCTCCTCCACTCCCTCTCCCTCTCCCTCCCTCTCTCTCTCTCTGTCTCTCAAAACTAAATACACGTTAAAAAAAAAATAGAACTACGGATACAATGGTGAACAAACACCAACATCTCCAGCCTCCGGGAAGTTACACTTTTGGCTGAAATTTGAGAGGACGTAGGAGACCTCCCTTCCCCGAGATCTCAGTCCTTCAGATGATCTGCATCAAGAACAAAAAATACAAAGTCAAAATATTCCTCAGGGGGGCACCTGGGTGGCTCAGTCGGTTAAGCGTCCAATTTCGGCTCAGGTCATGATCTCACGGTTCGTGGGTTCGAGCCCCGCGTCAGGCTCTGTGCTGACAGCTAGCTCAGAGCCTGGAGCCTG